>NW_022589709.1:60409151-60424247 GCF_004348235.1 Phoca vitulina
ATGGGGATTAACATAACAATAAAAAAAATTAAAAAAAAAAATGGTTATTAGAGTTAGGCCAACAAAGAATCTAGTTTTTCTGGGGCTATCTAGTTAGACTCCATTTAATGTGTAGCATTGCTGAAAATTCCATCAGAAGTCAAATGAATCTTGATGGCTTGTTTTATTCTCTTTTATTAGATAATACATTAAGATTGGCAAAAAGAATATAGGTAAGCAGTGTCAGAACTCTTGGACTTCGGTGCGGTATGCCATAGACCTTCAAGGGAAACGTGGAGTTCTTAAATTCATGTATAAGTACTAAACAAAGCAAGACCTTGTGCTTCAAAAAATTTCAAATATTTTATAAATGTTTCTAGTATAGTGAAAAATTTCTGAGCTACTATGTATGCTTTTGCTTTTTAAATACCCAGATACTTTCTTAGTAGAGAGAAACTTAATTACAGAAACTGTATTATAATCAAGTTTTCCATCTAATTCTGAGTCCGTTACCTAGTTTTCCATTTACTTAGGTTTTTGGCTTGGTTTACAGTATGCAAGTGAAAAAAGAGAAAGTGAAATCCTTAATGATACAATTTCCCTTTTCCTCCAAAGCTTGGTTAGAGGGAAACAAAGTTTTAAGAAATGGCTGGATTGTTGGTTTATTTTTCCCCTCACTCAAGTCCATCATAGTTACACATATTTCTAAGTAAAAAAATATGGTGAAGAATAGATGACCAAGAACCAAATCTTGGCTTTGAGTGTTGGCTTGACCACTTACTGTGAAATCTTGAGGAATTTTACCTTTCTGGAGTTAAGCTTCCTGACCAATAAATAGTTAACTCCCTGGTTTATTATGTATGCATACTAAATTAAAATAATCATGCGCAGTGCATTAAATAATTTGTGGTGCTCAGTGTAAGATTTTAATTCTAGTTTGAGAGCATTTCTTTTTCTTTCAAATGACCTTTCCAATATAAGGAAGTAAATTAATTGTGTGGTTAATGTTTTATGGATTCAAATGCTCAGGGAAAAAAAAACTGTTTTGAAAATACCTTTATTCCAGGACAATTTGTTCCCTCTTGAACAAAGAAATTATTATTTTTTTTTTAATAGTAACAATACAGCTTAGCTTCCAGTTTGCAAATCACTTACCTCATTTTGATAACACTTTTGAGGCCAAATGAGAAATAGGGGTCTGAATTAACATTCAGTGTTAGCTCGCAACACAAACTATGTGAACTATTTTATACTATAAGTCTTCAGGGTCTGTCTTGGCAACTGGCATTATTTGGGTAATGAGACAAGAAAACTATGTTTAAATATTGGAAAAATGTAAGCTGGACACCCTTGCGTCTTACCTTCTTGGAAACACTAATCACCTCAGAGAGATGCTTTCATTTACATATTTTAAAGAAAGCTCCATTTGTGTGCAGTCCTGATGGAAATGTTTGTTAACCACATTCTTGGTGTGAACAGATTGTTCTGTGATAAGAGGAAATTGATCTTTTTTCCTAAGCAAACGGTGAATTTGATTTGACCGACTGTTATTGGACAGATCTTGCTGTGGTGGTCCCCGAGGCAGAGCTGATTTGTGTCCGTTAACACCGAAGCAGCCAGCTTCACTTCCAAGCCTGTCCACTGCTGCTGTTAACACCTGCATACCACCTTTGCTCTAAATCGTAGAGAGGCCCCCATTCCCTCATCCCCAGATTGCTTTTCTTCTACGAAGCGTTTTTATGAATACATGTTTATTACTGCTAGTAGTAGTCGTGGAGAGGTCTGGTTTGGAACGGAGACTCCCCATGTCCCAGCTGTGGAACTTGGCCTTTGGGCAAGTGTCTCCTGTCCCCTCTGATCATAAATGTCCTTCAACTTTACACCTCACATAACAATAAGGACCTTGAGACTTTCTGTGAGGAATAGATTAAATATATGCAAAGCATCTACAGAATTATTGATGCTACAGGTGAATTTTAGAGTGGGGGTAGTCTGTATCTCTCCAGCTACTGGGTGGGGGGGGGGGCACAGGGTTGTACCATATGAGTGAGATAGCAAAGTATTGCGGGAAGGGTTTTTACCACCCATAAAGTGTGAGACTGGGAAAACTTAGTACCCTCACTGATCTCTTGGAACGCCCTCAAATTCATTCATTTAACATATGTATTTGTATTCATTTATTTAACATACAAATATGGAGAGCATTTTTAAAAGATTTTATTTACTTGAAAGAGAGCGAGCAAGTGAGCACAAGCAGACAGAGGGGCAGAGGAAGAGGGAGAAACAGACTCACTGCTGAGCAGGCAGCCGGGCACGGGATCCGGGGATCATGACCGGAGTCGAAAGCAGGTGCTTAACCGACTGCACCACCCAGGCACCCCTGTGGAGGGCATTTTATGTGCCTACTACTGTTTTCCTTTCTGGGTATATATCTGAACAAAACAGACAAGATTCCTACCCACAGGGAGCTTAAAATCTCTCAAGAACAATCTAAATGAGAGGGACAAAAGGGCCAGTTCTAGATACTGAAGAGAAGGGTGGGAAGAGTTGAGTCCCCCGAAGATGAGCGATGGCAGTTCAACTCCAGAGGATGGAAGGCAGCAGTCCTGGTGCATGAAGGGGCAGTAGAGCAAACAGCAGCCCAAGATACTCATGGGGAGGCTTAAAATGGTAGAAGAGCCAGGCATGCTCTGATGCTGGAAAGTGTACCCCCAGAATTCTCCTGAGGAAAGTAGAGGTGAGAAGAGAAGCCTCACGACCTCTGGTACACTTGCCTGGAGAGCTCCTTTGAGCCTACCAGAGTGAACTGTAACTTGTTGGTATAAGGGCTAATTTTTAATGCATCCTCAAACCCAATTCTCTTACTTCAACTGGGGACCAGAAGCACTACGTCTTGGAAATCTAGGAGCCAGCGTGGGGGGTGAGGAATGGAATGGGAAAGCAGACTTAATTGAACAGCTGTGTGTGGAAGTCAGCCCATGTCTATCCTTTCGTGACGCATGTGGTCAAGTAAGGGGTCATCCCTGACAGAAAAAAGGATGCTTCTATAAAGAAAGTAAACCAAGAAAAATAAGGCCTTTTGTGTGGGAATTAGCACTTGTGCAAATACTAGTATTTTGGTATCACCCAGAGAAGCCCTCAGACTCTGCCCACTTATCTGAAGTCTAAATGGCCCCGATACCTGTATCTCCTGTCAGCAAATCATTTATTTTCATCATTTATTTTCTCCCTTATTTACTTCCTCTGGTTTTAATTATTTTATGTGATTAAATTTTCCCTCCTGTCTTGATATGCTAATTAAACTTAAAAATGGCTAACTTAGAATTTAAATGCACAATTTTTTTTTTAAAGATTTTATTTATTTATTTGACAGAGACACAGTGAGAGAGGGAACACAAGCAGGGGGAGTGGGAGAGGGAGAAGCAGGCTTCCCGCTGAGCAGGGAGCCCGACGTGGGGCTCGATCCCAGGACCCCGGGACCATGACCTGAGCCGAAGGCAGACGCTTAATGACTGAGCCACCCAGGTGCCCCTTAAATGCACATTTTAAACTAATCTAAGTTCACTTTGAAGTAACACCATACTGCCTGACACGTAGTACAGAAAACTTAAAACCCGGTATTGAAAATCCTCCCTCTTTTCTCTTAGAATGTTGATACCATTCATGTCACTTTCCTATATGCTACGGATATGGGGCCTTGAAATGACCACCCTCACATAGCTACAGCCCTTGGAAAGCACTCATAAAGTTAACTGAGGCCCTACTAGATCACCCAGTGGAAATCAATCTTCTAAGAATCCAAGTTTTCCCTTCTAAACTTCAGCTTCAGCTCTGTCAAAGTACAGGTGTATTAGTCAAGGGCTCAATGAGATGATAAAAGCTCTGACCCATGAGACAAAGCCCTGATATTCTTCTCTCAAGCTGTCTCTCGAGGGTAGAGTTAATGACATTTGTTTTCTCTTGTGACAAAGATGGGATTCTTTGATTAGTCTGACAATGTCAGAATAAGTCACTGTACTGACAAGATGGGGTAGGCCGAGGAAAGCACGTTTGCCAATGTCTCCAAGATAACGGATCTGCCAATAAACAAAATGTTCTTTTGTTGCTTTTTTACCCTTCAAGTTTTAAACAAAGTCAAGACTTTGATGGTCTAATGATTTATTTTTAAATAGTCATCAGAGTACATAGCCACACAGTTCACTGCAAGGTGCTTCGCACAGGGGAGAAGTTGTGGCCGGGCTGCACACAGTGCCCCACCTGTCTCCCTGGAGCAGCTCCTCCCCCCACCAAGTTCCTCCTCTAGAAGCATGAACAAAAAAAATAAATAAAAAAGCAAGCAAGCAAGTAGAAACACCTTGATTCAAGCCGTGGGCTGGAACTCCACCAGGTACCCTTATGTATAGACCATCGTTTGAAACAGAACTTGGACTTCATTTTCATGACCTCTGAACTGGATTCCTGTCTCCCTTCAAGAGGACAAGGCTCTTACTGATGGTCCCAGGAAGTGTTCACAGAAGTCATCTTTCAGTCTGCCTCCAAAGCCATTACCATGCCCCACCCTTGGGCAGCATGTGGGCAGGCAGTGGCCCTCTGTCCTGTCATGGCACAGTGCCATGTCTTGTGAGGCACAGGACCTCGGCACCCGCTCAGCAGCTTGCCATCCCTAACAAGACCCTGGCTGGGGGCGCCTGGGTGGCTCAGTCGTTAAGCGTCTGCCTTCGGCTCAGGTCATGATCCCAGGGTCCTGGGATCGAGCCCCACATCGGGCTCCTTGCTTGGTGGGAAGCCTGCGTCTCCCTCTCCCACTCCCCCTGCTTGTGTTCCCTCTCTCGCTGTGTCTCTCTCTGTGTCAAATAAATAAATAAATAAATCTTTAAAAAGCAAAAACAAAAAAAAGACCCTGGCTGCACTTCTGCAGGGAGAGAATGATCTCACTGTGGGCTCTTTGTGCACGGATCCTATTCAAAAGCCCGTCCATGCAACTACCCCACAGCGGACACCTGTCTTTCCTCAAGGGAGGAGGAGGGATCAGTTTGAAGATGAAGCACTTCAGTGGGAATTCTCACTCCCAATTATCAGTAGCATGATTTCCTTTATGTCTTTGCAGAGAGGTAGTCCACGTAGGCGGAACCATGTCCACATACCATTGTCTGAACTCTATTCCTTATCCAGCAGATACAGGCTTTTGTTTTGGAAAAATTTTTAAATGCACATGTAGGCCTCTGGTCTACAGTATTCTGCCTATGAAAAAAATGGCCCTAAGAAAATCAAGGTACTGTATACGGGCCCCAAATGAGCCTATAACGGGACAGATGATTGTTCTAACTAGCGTCTCTGAGATGCCAGCAGCCGCCAACGCCCTCAAGGATCTCAGGACATTTTTGCTGTAGGGCTGGGGTGGCCAGTACGTACTTTCTTTCAAGAACATGTATCCCCAGAGAGCTGGCCATGAGCCCGCTGAGCACATGGGCAGGATACTCCGAACAGGTAACAGATGGCAGTCCGTTAGACTCTAATTTCAAAAGGACAGTACTGGAATGATCCTCTTCCGAGGGATGTCTTAGGCTGTTACATTAGAAATGGAGAGCGAGTAATTCCCATGTAATTGCCTCCAAAGGACCAGCTACAGCTCGGACGTGGTTCAGATCAGCAGGTGATGATCTGTCACCTGCACAGCAGCCAGCGCTTCCTGGGAGATGAAGCAGCCACAGCAGCTGCTAAGGGGGAAGCAACTCCGTCGTTCTGGCATGATCGTGGAGTTCGGTGGGCTAACTTGAGGGAAATGGCTTCACTTGACAGGAATAAGGACACACATGTGGGAGGAGGGTTCGATCCCCAAAGGGGATTTGGTTTGAGCTGAGGTAAAGAGAACAGGATTCCAGAAGCACCTCTGAAAGAATCAAGGTAGGCTTTTCCAGGCTTCCCTTCCCCATCACCCCCTCTGCCCGCCTTATCCGATTAACAACTACTGACTGTCAGCCCCAGGGATTCTAGCACTAAGGGTTGTGTTTTTCCTATGATTCACCTTACCCTAACAATCCTCCCATGTCAGCTGACTGTGTTATGGTTCAAGCGATCCTTAATAACTTAAGACAGCAGACCACAACACTTAGCCAAGTGCTGGTGACCCTGACGCACGTGCACACACACACACACACACACACACACACACACACACCCTTCCCTGGTGTGATGACTAACTTTCCATGTCTACCTGGCTAAGCTGTAGCACCTCGTTGTTTGGTCAAACATGAGTCTAGATGTTGCTCTGAAGCTAACCATGGACATACTTAACATCTACAATCTGTTCACTTTAAAGCAGATTACCCTCCATAATGTTGGAGGGTCTCGTGGTAGCACTTGAAGGCCTTGAGAGTAGAGATTGAGATTTCTTAAAGAAAAAGCAATTTGGGCCCACCACTGCAACAGAAAAATGCTGCCAGACTTCCTAGCTTGCTGGCCTCCCTGCAGGTTTCCAACTCAAGACTACAGGATCAACTTTTTCTGAATTTCTACTCTGCTGGCCAGTCCTATACATTTCACACTTGCTAGCACCCACCATCTTAGTCATGATAGTTAATATTAAATAATAATAGTTAACATTGGTAACTATTAACACCAGGAGTTATTTTTGAGAATTATTTAAATACAGAGATATTTTGTATTGATGTATATAGATACATATAAATACCTTGGTAGAATGCTAAGTTTTTTCTCTATAGATAAATGAGGGCAAAGAGGGAAAGGATCCTACTATTCTGTTTCTTCTAAGAACCCTAACTGTTAGAGATGGGATTACAACAATTCCTGTTCTGTTACATAGACCTGCCTGAAAAGCAATGGTTTTTATTGGAGCATTATACAGTACCTGAAACAGTATTTGTATTTGACATAGGCTTTCTCACTGGAGCTAAAACAACCTCTTTTAATACATAAATAAGGCATCAGATTCAAATAGTTTAAGTCATTTGCTCAAGGATATTTAAATTAAACCTGGATCTAAGTTTGCTAAAACTTGTGCTTTTCCATACACTTTACTGCCTTAAACTTTGAAATGTGTGTTCAAGAAGCCATCTTTTCTTGTTAAAAGATGATGTAAATATTAAGCTTGTAGAGATCTAAGAGAACATAAATGGTGATTATAAAGCATTTTAACATACAGTGCACAATGGAAAGAACCAATACAAGTAGCTGGATCATCCCACCTCATTGTAATCCAAATTTATTCTGGGCATCTGTCCTATACTGACAAATATGCATTATTTGATTCTAATATAACTCATTTTTTAACACTAAAATCATCAGTGCTAAACATTTTCATTCTTTATAGTCACAATGACACTACGTTTTAAAAACTGACACCTAGAAGTTTGTCTTCTGAAATAATGTACTACAGACTTAAGGCTGTATCAATAATATAAGCCATTTATTTTCCAAAGTGTGCGATGTAAGAGGTTACTTTTGTCAGCTTGTATGCCCAGAATGCTCTACAACAGGGCTTCGCAGTTCTACTGTATTTCTAAGATGCTTCTATTTAAAAAAAAAAAAAAAAGCATAGAAATTGAGGGTATGATTTTAAGTAATGTGCTGCCACTTATTGGCTTTGTGAATATGGGGATAATTATTTTACTTCTCTATTTTCTACCCTATAAAATGAGGATTAAAATAATCCCTACCTCAGGGATTATAGTGAGAGTCAAATGAGATATATGTCAGTCACTGAGCTCAGGTCCGAGAGAGGAAATAGCCAATAAACACTACTGGTTATGTTAAAGGGGAGATTGTTTTTAAAGCAACAATGAGTCTTAGATTCTGTACCCTTTGAACCAAATAGGTGTCTAGGCCACTTTTTTTTCTCTTGACAAGAGTGTGTTCTCTTCAACCTATGATCTATGTGAACTGCAATTTTTAGTTTTCTTACCTATAAAATTGATGAACTATACCTTGATTATTTTGAGATTACTTTAAGGATCAAATGAAAACAAATTTTTTGCAAACTCTAAGTGCTCTACAGTTGTAAGATGGTGTCATCACAGTGAGTATTTATGTGAAGCAATATTAAACTAGAGACCTTCCACATCATGATACTCTAAACCACCTTCTGCCTCCAAAATTTTCACAAGTGCAAGTGCTAAGGCTCAAAAAGGGTAAAATACAAAGCCAGTTAGTGGTAGAGTTGGCACTAGAGTACAGAATTCTACGAAAGCTGATGAATGCTACTAATTTAAATATTTAGTAAGGGAAAAACCTACAGTCAAAGTGCCTTTTTAAAATTAGCTACAATGGTATCACCCTCCCCCACTAGTTATAGAAAGCAGGCTGTATATTCTTTCTAAATTTTATTTTATTATGTTAACCACCATACAGTACATAATTAGTTTTTGATGTAGTGTTCCATGATTCATTGTTTGCGTATAACACCCAGTGCTCCATGCAGTACATGCCCTCTTTAATACCCATCACCAGGCTAACCCAACCCCCCAACCGCCTCTCCTCTAGAACCCTCAGTTTGTTCCTCAGAGTCCATAGTCTCTCATGGTTCGTCTCCCCCTCCAATTCTACCCCTTCATTTTTCCCTTCCTACTATCTTCTTTTTTTTCTTTTTTTTAACATATAATGTATTATTTGTTTCAGAGGTACAGGTCTGGGATTCAACAGTCTTACACAATTCACAGCGTTCACCATAGCACATACCCTCCCCAATGTCTATCACCCAGCCACCCCATCCCTCCCACCCCCCACCACTCCAGCAACCCTCAGTTTGTTTCCTGAGATTAAGAATTCCTCATATCAGTGAGATCATATGATACATGCCTTTCTCTGATTGACTTATTTCACCTAGCATAATACCCTCCAGTTCCATCCATGTCATTGCAAACGGCAAGATTTCGTGGGTTTTTTTTTTTGACGACTGCATAATATTCTATTGTATATATGTACCACCTCTTCTTTATCCGTTCATCTGTTGATTAACATATTGGCTCTTTCCATAGTTTGGCTAAGGTGGATATTGCTGCTATAAACATTGGGGTGCACATAGCCTTTCGGATCCATACATTTTTATCTTTGGGGTAAATACCCAGTAGTGCAATTGCTGGGTCGTAGGGTAGCTCTATTTTCAACTTTTTGAGGAACCCCCATACTGTTTTCCAGAGTGGCTGCACCAGTTTGAATTCCCACCAACAGTGTAGGAGGGTACCCTTTCTCCACATCCTTGCCAACATCTGTCGTTTCCTGACTTGTTAATTTTAGCCATTCTGACTGGTGTGAGGTGGTATCTCATTGAGGTTTTGATTTGGATTTCCCTGATGCTGAGCGATATTGAGCACTTTTTCATGTGTCTGTTGGCCATTTGGATGTCTTCTTTGGAAAAATGTCTGTTCATATCTTCTGCCCATTTCTTGATTGGATCATTTGTACTTTGGGTGTTGAGTTTGATAAGTTCTTTATAGATTTTGGATACTAGTCCTTTATCTGATATGTCATTTGCAAATACCTTTTCCCATTCTGTTGGTTGTCTTTTGGTTTTGTTGACTGATTCTTTTGCTGTGCAAAAGAATTCTGTTGGTTGTCTTTGGTTTTGTTGACTGATTCTTTTGCTGTGCAAAAGCTTTTTATCTTGATGAAGTCCCAATAGTTCATTTTTGCCCTTGCTTCCCTTGCCTTTGGCGATGTTTCTAGGAAGAAGTTGCTGGAGCTGAGGTCGATGAGGTTGCTGTCTGTGTTCCCCTTTAGGATTTTTATGGATTTATGTCTCACATTGAGGTCTTTCAACCATTTGGAGTCTATTTTTGTGTGTGGTGTAAGGAAATGGTCCAGTTTCATTCTTCTGCATGTGGCTGCCCAATTTTCCCAAGACCATTTGTTGAAGAGACTGTCTTTTTTCCATTGGACATTCTTTCCTGCTTTGTCGAAGATGAGTTGACCACAGAGTTGAGGGTCTATTTCTGGGCTCTCTATTCTGTTCCATTGATCTATGTGTCTGTTTTTGTGCCAGTACCATACTGTCTTGATGATGATAGCTTTGTAAAAGAGCTGGAAGTCCAGAATTGTGATGCTGCCAGCTTTGCTTTTCTTTTTCAACATTCCTCTGGCTATTCGGGGTCTTTTCTGCTTCCATACAAATTTTAGGATTAGAAAAAAGTGGATGGTATTTTGATGGGGATTGCATTGAATGTGTAGATTGCTCTAGGTAGCATTGACGTCTTCACAATATTTGTTCTTCCAATCCATGAGCATGGAACATTTTTCCATTTCTTTGTGTCTTCCTCAATTTCTTTCATGAGTATTCTATAGTTTTCTGAGTACTGATCCTTTGCCTCTTTGGTTAGATTTATTCCTAGGTATCTTATGGTTTTGGGTGCAATTGTAAGTGGGATCGACTCCTTAATTTCTCTTTCTTCTGTCTTGTTGTTGGTGTATAGGAATGCCACTGACTTCTGTGCATTGATTTTATATCCTGCCACTTTACCAAATTCCTGTATGAGTTCTAGCAGTTTTGGGGTGGAGTCTTTTGGGTTTTCCACATAAAGTATCATATCATCTGCAAAGAGTGAGAGTTTGACTTCTTCTTTGCCGATTCAGATGCCTTTTATTTCTTTTTGTTGTCTGATTGCTGAGGCTAGGACTTCTAGTACTATGTTGAATAGCAGTGGTGGTAGTGGACATCCCTGCCGTGTTCCTGACCTTAGGGGGAAAGCTCTCAGTTTTTCCCCATTGAGAATGATATTCGCTGTGGGTTTTTCATAGATGGCTTTTATGATATTGAGGTATGTACCCTCTATCCCTACACTCTGAAGAGTTTTAATCAAGAAAGGATGCTGTACTTTGCCAAATGCTTTTTCTGCATCTATTGAGAGGATCATATGGGTCTTGTTCTTTTATTAATGTATTGTATCACATAGATTGATTTGTGGATGTTGAACCAAACTTGCAGCCCAGGAATAAATCTCACTTGTTCCTGGTGAATAATCCTTTTAATGTACTGTTGGATCCTCTTGGCTAGTATTTTGGTGAGAATTTTTGCATCCATGCTCATCAAGGATATTGGTCTGTAATTCTCCTTTTTGATGGGGTCTTTGTCTGGTTTTGGGATCAAGGTAATGGTGGCCTCATAAAACTTGTTTGGAAGTTTTCCTTCCATTTCTATTTTTTGGAACAGTTTCAGAAGAATAGGTATTCATTCTTCTTTAAATGTTTGGTAGAATTCCCCTGGGAAGCCATCTGGCCCTGGGCTTTTGTTTTTTGGGAGATTTTTGATGACTGTGTCAATTTCCTTAGTGGTTATAGGTCTGTTCAGGTTTTCTATTTCTTCCTGGTTCAGTTTTGGTAGTCTATACATCTCTAGGAATACATCCCTCTCTTCCAGATTATCTAATTTGCTGGCATAGAGTTGCTCATAATGTGTTCTTATAATTGTTTGTATTTCTTTGGTGTTGGTTGTGATCTCTCCTCTTTCATTCATTATTTTATTTCTTTGGGTCATTTCTCTTCTCTTTTTGATATGTCTGGTCAGGGGTTTATCAATCTTATTCTTTCAAAGAACCAGCTCCTAGTTTCGTTGATCTGTTCTACTGTTCTTTTGGTTTCTATTTCATTGATTTCTGCTCTGATCTTTACTATTTCTCTTCTCCTGCTGGGTTTAGGCTTTAATTGCCTTTCTTTCTCTAGCTCCTTTAGGTGTAGGGTTAGGTTGTATATTTGAGACCTTTCTTGTTTCTTGAGAAAGGCTTGTATTGCTATATGCTTTCCTCTTAGTACCGCCTTTTCTGCATCCCAAAGATTTTGAATAGTTGTGTTTTCATTTTCATTGGTTTCCATGAATTTTTTTAATTCTTTAATTTCCTGGTTGACCCATTCATTCTTTAGTAGGATGCTCTTTAGCCTCCATGTATTTGAGTTCTTTCTGACTTTCCTCTTGTGACTGCATTCTAGTTTCAAAGCGTTGTGGTCTGAAAATATGCTGGGAATGATCCCAGTCTTTTAGTTCTGGTTGGGACCTGATTTGTGACCTAGGATGTGATCTATTCTGGAGAATGTTCCATGGGCACTAGAGGAGTGTATTCTGTTGCTTTGGAATGGAATGTTCTGAATATATCTGTGAAGACCATTTGGTCCAGTGTGTCATTTAAAACCTTTATTTCCTTGTTGATCTTTTGCTTAGATGATCTGTCCATTTCATTGAGGGGGGTGTTAAAGTCCCCTACTATTATTGTATTGTTGTCAATGTGTTTCTTTGATTTTGTTATTAACTGGCTTATATAATTGGCTGCTCCCATGTTAGGAGCATAGGTATTTACAATTGTTAGATCTTCTTGTTGGATAGACCCTTTAAGTATGATATAGTGTCCTTCCTCATCTCTTATTATAATCTTTGGTTTAAAATCTAATTTGTCTGATATAAGGATTGCCACCCCAGCTTTCTTTCGGTGTCCATTAGCATGGTAAATGGTTTTCCACCCCCTCACTTTCAATCTGGAGGAGTCTTTGGGTCTAAAATGAGCGTCTTGCAGGCAGCACATCGATGGGTCTTGTTTTTTTTCCAATCTGATATCTTGTATCTTTTGACTGGGGCATTTAGCCATTTACATTCTGGGTAACTATTGAAAGATACGAATTTAGTGCCATTGTATTGCCTGTGAGGTGACTGTTACTGTATATTGTCTGTGTTCCTTTCTGGTCTATGTTGCTTTTAGACTTTCTCTTTGCTTAGAGGACCCCTTTCAGTATTTCTTGTAGGGCTGGTTTTGTGTTTGCAAATTCCTTTAGTTTTTGTTTGTCCTGGATTTTTTTAATCTCTCCTTCTATTTTCAAAGACAGCCTAGCTGGATATAGTATTCTTGGCTGCATATTTTTCTCATTTAGTGCTCTGAATATATCATGCCAGTCCTTTCTGGTCTGCCAGGTCTCTGTGGATAGGTCTGTTGCCAAACTAATGTTTCTACCGTTGTAGGTTACACACCTCTTGTCCTGAGCTGCTTTCAGGATTTTCTCTTTGTCTCTGAGATTCATAAGTTTTACTATTAGATGTCAGGGTGTTGGCCTATTTTTATTAATTTTGAGGGGGTTCTCTGTGCTGCCTGGATTTTGATGCCTGTTTCCTTCCCCTAAATTAGGGAAGTTCTCTGCTATAATTTGCTCCAATATACCTTCTGCCCCTCTCTGTCTTTCTTCTTCTTCTGGGATCCCAATTATTCTAATATTGTTTCATTTTATGGTATCGTTTATCTCTCGAATTCTGCCCTTGTGATCCAGTAGTTGTTTATCTCTCTTTTCTCAGCTTCTTTATTTTCCATCATTTGGCCTTCTATATCTCTAATTCTCTCTTCTGCCCATTTATCCTAGCAGTTAGAACCTCCATTTTTGATTGCACCTCATTAATAGCCTTTTTGATTTCAACTTGTTTAGATTTTAGTTTTTATTTCTCCAGAAAGGCTTTCTCTAGTATCTTCCATGCTTTTTTCAAGCCCAGCTAGTATCTTTATAATTGTCATTCTGAACTCTAGTTCTGACATCTTACTAATGTTCGTATTGATTAGGTCCCTGGCAGTCGGTACTGCCTCTTATTCTTTTTTCTGAGGTGAGTTTTTCCGTCTTGTCATTTTGTCCAGAGGAGAATAGATGAATGAGAGAACAAAATGCTAACAGGGTAACAACACCAGAAAAATATACACTAAACAAATCAGAAGAGACCTGAAACTGGGGGAAAAGAAAGGGAAAGAAAGAAAAAAAAAAGAAAAAGAAAAAGAAAAATTGAAAAGGAATATGATCAATATGATCAGGCTGGTGAATAGTTCAGTGCCACACACTAGATTTTGTGCATGTTTTGGTCTGTTAGAAGAAAGTGCTTCCCAAAATTTTAAAGGAAAACTTATATATGTACAAAACTAAGGGTAAATATGATGAAGGGATGGAATATGATTGTAAAGATGAAAATTATAAATATTTTATAAAAGGAATTGATAAGTTGGTTGAAAAAAGAAAGAAATTAAAAAAAAAGTATGGGGGGGAGAATGTGATCAGGCAGGAGACTAGAACAAAGCCATACACTAGAGATTTAGGGTACATTTTGGCCTGTTAGAAGAAACCGTATCCCAAATTTTAAAGAGAGAACAACTTATATATATACAAAAAATAAGGTTAACTACTATGAAGGGATAGAATATGTCTCTAAAAATGAAAAATAAGAAGGTTTTTAAAAAAGGGATTGATAAGATGTTGGTTGAAAAAGGGAAAAAGAAAAATTCAAAAAAAAATAGAAAAAGAAAAAGAAAATTAAAAGAATTAACTTTGGAAGACTAAAGAATCAGCGGGTGGGGGGGAAAGCCATGAATTCTATGTGCTGTATTCCCCTAGCGCTGGAGTTCTGCCGTTCTCATTGATCAGTAAACTTGGTCTTGGCTGGCTGTTCTTGCTGATCTTCTGGGGGAGGGGCCTGTTGCCGTGGTTCCCAAATGTCTTTGCCGGAGGCGGAATTGCCCCGCCCTTGCCCCTCTGGGCTAAGTAATCTGCTCAGGTTTGCTCTCGGGAGCTTTTGTTCCCTGCAAGCTTTCCGTTCGGCTTTGCAGGATGAGAGTGAAATGGCGGCCTCCCAGTCTCCGCCTCGGAGGAGCCGAGAACTCAGGGCCCCGCTCCTCAGTGAGCCCCCAGAGGAAAGCAGTCAGTCACTCCCATCTCCCCGCTCTCCAGCCTGTGACAGAGCGTTTCTATCTCTGTCACCTGACCCCGTTTGGAGTCTCCAAACCCAGCAGAATCCTGCAGGAAGGAAGGTGAGTCTCCCCGGATCTGCCGCTTGTTGGGTCCCTGCTGGAGGAGCAGTGGCCCGACTGTGCCGCGGATCACGGTTTATGACAACCCTGAGCTGAGAGCCCGCGCCTGGGCTCCGTCTCTGCAGCCGGCTTTCCCCCTCCGATCCCTGGGAGCTCTGCCGCACTCAGGCACCCCCGGTCTTCCTGTGACCCCGAGGGCCCTGAGACCACACTGTCCCGCGAGGGTTCCACGCCCCGCTTAGCCACTGGAGCGATGTCCCTCAGCGGAGCAGACTTCTAAAAGTTCCGATTTTTTGCTCCTCGGCTCTATCACTTGCCAGAAGCGGCGGACGGAGGCCCCCTCCCCCGC
>NW_022589709.1:60424647-60491124 GCF_004348235.1 Phoca vitulina
GCCGCGGATCACGGTTTATGACAACCCTGAGCTGAGAGCCCGCGCCTGGGCTCCGTCTCTGCAGCCGGCTTTCCCCCTCCGATCCCTGGGAGCTCTGCCGCACTCAGGCACCCCCGGTCTTCCTGTGACCCCGAGGGCCCTGAGACCACACTGTCCCGCGAGGGTTCCACGCCCCGCTTAGCCACTGGAGCGATGTCCCTCAGCGGAGCAGACTTCTAAAAGTTCCGATTTTTTGCTCCTCGGCTCTATCACTTGCCAGAAGCGGCGGACGGAGGCCCCCTCCCCCGCCGTCTATCTTCCCGAATATCGCCTCGGATTCACTTCTCTGCACGTCCTACATTCCAGAAAGTGGTCCCTTTTCTGTTCAGAGAGTTGTTGCTCTTCTTTTCTTTGATCTCCTGTTGAGTTCGTAGGTGTTCAGAATGGTTTGATCCCTATCCAGCTGAATTCCTGGGACCAGACAAAATCCAGGTCTCCTACTCCTTCTCTATCTTGCTCCTCCTCCTCCGTGGACTGTATATTCTTAATGTGATCACCATTCTTTATCAAGGAGGTCCTTTTGTGGGGGGGAAAAAAAAAGCTATCAGGAAAATTCTGTTTAACAAATTAAGGAAGGGGAGCCTGGTGGCTCAGTTGGTAAAGGGTCCGACTCTTGATTTTGGCTCAGGTCATGATTTTAGGGTCCTGAGATGGAGCCCTGTTTTGTCGGGCTCTGCATGCAGTGGGAAGTTTGCTTGAGAGTCTCTCTCTCCATTGCCTTCTGCCCGTTCCCCCCCAACCCCTGTGCCCACTCTATAAAATAAATCTTAAAAAAAATTAAAAAAAAAAAGTTAAGGGGAGCTTGGGAAAACAGGGCAATGTAGGACTATGAGGACACTTGCTGATCCTATGCATTTTAACACTATGAAAGGACAATCATTCCCAGGGTCAGGAATTATTTCAGAGATGACTGCTGTTCAATATTTGAGCAAGTGGCAGGAGATGATAATTAAAAGCATTATGATACTCAGTTATCATAAATGAGAAAGTCCATTCAGTTACACAGAGAGCACCAAGGAAGCCACTAGTTGAGATCAAAGTAGTATTTTTCAAATACCTCCAAGTTTGCTCTATTCTGCAAACTTACATGAAAAGTTACACGAGAAGTTAAGTATAAAGTAATAGATGTAAAATGTACCAGTGGGCTTGCTTCCATCTCTTACCTGATCATAAGGTATGTGGGCAAGAAGAAAAGGTATCAGGTTGCAGGACTTGTTTCTATTTATCAGGCTGTGACGACTAAAACTGCCATCACCTTCCCCATACCATCCCCCATGTGCATGCTCATCCTTGTAAATTCCAAAGTTTAGATTATGAGCTATTCTCAGAATTGATTAGGTATTATTAAAATAATCTCGGCAGCACAGGTAAAGCATCCACATCATAGGTTGAAGCTCTGATGGGAATGATGCCATCAGTGGAAGAGCTCAGTCAAATTTCACGCACTATTCAAAGCATGCATGGCGTATCTGCAACATTTGGACATTCAAAGCATGCGTGGCGTATCTGCAACATTTGGACATTCCTACTCCTCTATAATCAATCAGTGCTAATCCAGTATCTTTTAAAGGCTCACTTCTGTGTCAAGCACTGGTGGAATAAAAACTGTAATAGAGGACCTCTCCCTCCGATACTTTATAACTGCATAGGAAGATCACAAAACAACAATGATCAGTGCAAGACACAGTACAGTAAAAATGTGAAGGAATGTATTAACCACGATATGGGTGTTCTGAAGAGATTGAAATCTGTAATGGCTGGAGAAGTCAAAGAAGGAAAGGGATAGAAGTCAGTAACTTGGATCTACATAAAGGAACAAAGAGTATAAAAAAAGAAAAAAGATAAATACGGTATTTTCTTATCCCTAATTGATATAAAAATTAACTGTTTAGTAAAGAGGACCTCCAACCTACAAAGGTTCATCGTTTTGATGGTCCTAAACCAATACACATTTAGTAGAAATCCCACCTCTAATTTGGGATTGTGATTTTTTTCCCCAGGCTAGCCATAAGTAGTCTAGTCCTCTCTCATGATGCTGGGCAGCCACACCATTATGAAGGTTAACAACTGATACCCTTCTGACACTTCTGTACCCATACAACCATTCTGTTTCTCACTTTCAGTGCAGTATTCAATAAATTACATGAGATATTTGGCAAGTTGTGATAAAACAGGCTTTGTGTTAGCTGATTCTGCCCAGCTGCAGACTAATATAACTATTCTAAGCATATCTAAGGTAGGCCATGTGAGCAGCCGTCTGTGAGGTGCATACTTGGTCTCTTGTGTCTTGATGATCCTAAACTCCTTTCTAGATGTCTGTGTAATGATCATCTGTTTCCATTTCATTAAATATCTGTTGATAGCCTTTTTGCATTTTTGCCAGTTATTTCCCTCCTTTGAGAAAGTTTTTTTTTTTTTTTCCATCTTATTGAAAGAATCTGGTATCATAATTAGGAAGTCTTCTCCAACAGCCGTTGGAAATAATAACTGGCAGTTGGGACATGTGTGGAATGAATGGCCATGCAAGAGGTCATAGCTATGATGAGAACATTAGGCCTTGTTATCTGAACTCACACCCTAGAGTTGACAGAAAAATCTGAATAATCACACTCAGAGTGCCAGGAACAGTAACACTTGAATCCTGTTGTAGACGTCAGTGATTTACACATAATAAAGGCCATAGTCTCTGGGCAAAGTGAGTGAATGTGCTGCCCTGTGCCTTGCCTTTGTTTAAAAATGGCAATTAGTCTCTAATCCAATTCTCAGTTTCTGAAAAAACATCGATTACTTTTTGATGCATGTAATAATCTCAGGTATGTATCTAGACTCTTATTCACCTAAATACTAATATTTGGTCAACAGATGGTAGTCGAACTTCCCACTGTTGGCTATTGGAAGTTAGGCTGTAGTTGAGAAGCTTTCTGAATTTTATGTTCACACAAAGGTGCTGAATACTTTTTCTGGCTGGAGTGCTTTGAACTAACCTTGTGCCTTTGATCTCACGGTCTTACAGTGTCCTCAGTGTATTTTCTCATTTAGACACATGGCTGCCTTAGGAGATGGAAGGAGTAGAATAGCAGCCATCCTTTGTAGATAAGGACTTGGGATGTAGAAAATTTGAAACCATATGAAATAGGCTGGGAGAGATGGAAATAGAAATTAGGATTCCTACACAACACTGAGGAATGGACTGGAATATTTTCTATATACCAGGCAAACAGATTTCCCTTGGTTCCAGCACACACCGAGGGTCTCTTGGGCCAGCAAAAATGTGAAGGTTACTTTAATCATTCATAAATGTTCAGTTTGGAAGTCCTGAGCTCAGTTGACCTACTGTTGCAGGCAGACTATGGGCATTTTAAGGCTCTCAATACCATAATGACCCAGGCTTTTTCTGACCCCAAAACTATATATTACAAATTCGTCCTTGGAGAGTCCGTACCAGTCAGAGTGATCCATGCGTGCCTATGGAATGACGATTAACTTCCTCCAGAAAAAAAAAGTTTTGGTTTTTGACCACCTATCGATTATTCTCAAAGTGCTTAGTGATTCTTCATCATCGTACTGCTAACCTCCACAGCAGTAAAATCATGATGTCTTTTAGGAACCTTGTTCAATTACAGATTAACCTTCTGTGTCTTTAATATCTTCATATTACTCATGGTGCTGGTAAATATTTAAAACTAGCTCTCTGGGAAAAAAAAGTGTATACACACACACACACACACACACGCAAGTTTTTGATACAATTTACTAATATAAATAATGTGTAGCGCACAGTTTACAGATAATGATACTCTTTCTTATAAATTCTTATAGCCAATAGATTTTCATAGAACACTTTGTTTTTTGGCTGAACTCTTGTTACTGATAAACAGTGGCTGCAAATGGATGTAGTTCCAACATAAATGTTGGTTAATACTTTCGTTTAGATTGATGAGGAAGGCAAAGTGAAACCATGAAAGCAAATGTCAGGTTCAGGCTTAATTTGTAATGACGTGAGTGACTTCTTTGCCAAATCAGATTGTGGTTTGAAACACTAAGAGAATGTTTTCCCCAATCTTTCTTTGTGCTACTCACCATGAAATGGCTGCAGACGTGTGGCCATTTACATTTCTTACACATTGGTAAGTTTAATCTGCACTATTTTCTCCATTATTTTTTTAAGTCTAAATCAGGATTTGGCAAACTTTTTCTTAAAGAGCCAGTGGTAAACATTTTAAATTTAGCGGCACACGGTTCCTCTTAGGGTTACTCAGCGCTGTCATTCTAGGGGAGCCACAGACAATACCGCTTACTGTTGGCTGTATTCCAGTAAAACTTTATTTATAGCAGTAGGCAACAAGTGGAAAATGGTTTGTCTAAACAAGTAACAAAACAACAAACTGAACCCTGATCTGTAGCATTTATGTTTCCATAGTGTAAAAACTCCATCATGGTCAATTTCCAGTTACCAAATCAATGTTACTGAATGGGGAGTTGAGAATGGATGGGCAGTAGCACCCCATGATGTAGTATTTCAACCATGCAGATAAAATAGGTGGGAACAGGGGCGCCTGGGTGGCTCAGTCAGTTGAGTGTCTGTCTTCAGCTCAGGTCATGATCCTGGGGTCCTGGGAAGGAGTCGGAACCTGCTTCTCCCTTTACCTGCTCCCCTGCTTGTGCTTGCACTCTCTCTGACGAATGACTAAAATCTTTAAAAAAAAAAATAGGTGAGAATAACCTCAAGAGTATAGGTAATAAAATGCAGTATAGTCATGAGGAAATGAGGGATTTTGAGTATGTATTGCCTTTGGTTTTAATATCACTGCCTTAATTGTAAACTCATGTAGTGAAACATCAGTTAACATAGTCTTCGCAATCAGCTCTGAAAATTTCTGAACATCGTGGAACTTGTTCTTGTGAGCTGGTGTGAGCCAGCTCTTCTCAAGCAAATGACTCCATCCCTGCCTCTCAATTTCAAGCTGGGAAGCTTGCCATTACAACTCAAAGCCTGGTGAGTGGAGTTGGTGTGACAGAGCGTGAGTCATTTCTCTGAAACAGTTGTCTAAATCTGACCCACCTACTCCTAGGGAGAGCTGAAGACTGAATCTCAAGACCTAAATAGGCTGGGGAGGCTATGAAGAGTAGAATCTTGAAGAATAGAAAGTAATAAATAGGCCATGATCCACTTTGCCCCTGGGGTTTTGTCCTCATCTTTAACTCTGCAAACTGTCCCTGAGCAATCACACTGATGATTTTAGCTATAGCCTGAAAGCTCAGGACATCTTAATTTTTCCTCTCCTTCTCTTGGGCTTCAGAATTTTACCGGTAACTACACATCTTTATCAGCAATCTCCAAAAGCAAAATAAACTTGACAGGTTTATTTCCAAAAATGATGTTTATGCACTTCAGCCTGTCCTGAGACTGCGCTTTATTCTGAAATTTTTCTCTTGGTGACAGGCGAGGTAGACAGTGGAGAGTATACTTTACTCCTCCCTCACCCTCATTTGCACATATCCATAGGTTTCCATTTGCAGAAAACTGCACCTCCTAAAGATCTTTCATTTGTCTCTTCCTATCCTGCATCGCCTCTCCTTTAGTTGGATGATTCTTGGGTCTTCACATTGCAGTAACCACCAGACTCCTCTCACCTACTCTACTGACTCTCTATGAGGTTGCCAGAGTGATACGCGAACATGAAAATTCCAAATTGTTTTAATCACCCTTTACAGATTATTCAGATGTCCAAAGAGGACTCTGCTTGTCACAATTCTGGATGCTCCATTTTTTGCAATCTTTGTTTTCTAGGATGACTTTTTGCATTATCAAATATACCACACCTCAGTGAGAAAACAAGACATTTGAACTAACAGGTACATACAGTACCTGGTTTCAGACCCAGAGTGTATAGTATGCAGAAAGTTGAGGGTTTCCTCTCTATGGCTCTTGAGCTCTACTCTAAGAAGTAGAGAGAATGCTTTTTCCATTTTTCTCCTCTTTGATCTTGCTAAATGCAGGCCAAGATTTTCATCTCAGAAACAAAAGCAGTAAGTAGATAATATAAAGAGACTAATGGTGGTGAAGTACATTTTGAAAGCTCAGTTTCATTGTAATTTTCATTGAATTACGTATATAAATTAAAAAAATGAGGATTACCATATCAGAAAATTAGCTAGAATGTTAAGGAAGTGCCACCCACATGGAGCAGCAGTGACATGGGTGAAGACGCTGGAGACAGTAAATTGTACCATGATTTCAAAATAATCTGCCCACAGGTGGGGAAAGGGGATTCTGTAGCTACAGAGTAGGTGGAAAGCAGGAGCAAAGGTAATGTAAATACACTGTTGAGAATAAGTAAGAAAAAAGGGAGGATTATTTCAAAATTATTTCATATTAAGAGAAGGGGAGCAGCATTTGGAAGGCCCAAGGAATGAACTTTCTGGTAGAAATCACCTGTAGACTCAAATAGGACAGTTGTAGCCATATAGAAGAAGACATGGTATTGGGAAAGATGAACAGCAAATAGATAGTATGGGCTAGAGAGACAGAGATCACCAGGATAAAATGCAAAATGAGATGCTAGTAGGTAGAATTGATAGTAATAAAAAAATCACTTGGAGAGTAGAGAAGAGTAGACCTGCCCCTGAAGAAAACTGGATTTTTAAATGTAAAGGAAAACTTCCACTATATTCTGGACAGAAAGGTCATTTAAAGGAAAAGGGTGACAGAGAAGATCGCAGATAAGGAAGAGAAAGAAGACTCAATTTTCTTAAAGCTTCTGTTTCTGAAAGAGCCCAGAACAGAAGAGACAGAAATAGTAACTATACAAAATAGATGTAATTTTCCTAAGTGGAATAAAGCAAAAACAATTGATTATACTTGAACATTCTGTCTTGAGCCTCAAGAAAATGTATATTCTATGAAAAATAACAACGTTAATACATTATAAGATATATACATTTTTTTGGTCAGGAAGTAGGATTTATTGGACATGACTATGGAGGGAGCAGTGCCAAAGTTCTCATAAATGCAGAGTCTCCCGTTTGTCCAGGGGTCCGTGAAAAGGGATGTATTGAACTCCATAGTTATCTGGGATGAGCTGTTTTTCAGCCACCATGTCTTCAAATTCTTTGTAATTAAATCTACTAAATCCCCACTTTTTGGAAATGTGGATCTTCTGGTGGCCAGAGAACTTGAACTTGGTCTTGCATAGGGCCTCCATCCCATGCTTCTTGTTCTTTAATTTGATACCGATGGACATGATGACTTGGCCAATGTGGACCCTGGCCACTGTGCCCTGGGGCTTTCCAAAGGCACTCCACATTCCAGTCTGGAGCCTGTCAGCCCCAGCACAGGTCAACATCTTATTTATTATATAATATACAATAAAATATATATTAAATAATATAAAATATACAATTTTTACCCAAATGTAAAATCTGTAAGCATTTATGCAAGAGTGAAAAGACTTATCTATAAAGGCAACTGGTGACATTGAGGGAAGGCTTAGAGAAGTTTAATCCCCACTCCAATAATCTCCAGTGAGTTGCCAAGCCACACTACATGAAGACAAAATCACTCATACCCTTGCAGTGTGATCATGGTTTTAAGTCCCCAAACACCCTTTCTATCACTCATCTCCACCCCTACTAGATTGCTATACCTAATGCTTCCTTCCAGTGAAAACATTCTGAAACCAACACTCTTAAAGACATATTGAACCAAAAAATAAATGAAGAATCGGGGCCACATGATTGAAAAATTACTGGTGGTGAATGCTGAGAAGTAGCCATCGAGTTTATTCACTCTCTGCAGATACTTATTGAGTACCTTTGATATGAGAGCCATTGTTTTAGGAACTAAGAATGCAACACATGGTGAAAGACAAGGCCCCTGTCTCATGGAGAAAACAGATAATAAAATGTCAGGAGACTCTATTTAATGCTCTTACGTGGGACATCTACATGTTTCCAAGAAAATTTCAGTAGGTATAAAGGACATTTCAAAGTGTCACAAAGGTGATGGTTGTACGTGGGATTTCCTTTGCTTTCCAGTTTTCTTTTTGAGACTTTCATGACTTATCTTTAGGGGTAAGAAACACTAGAAGCTGCAGTAGTTCCAACTTAGAGACCATTGTTTGTCCACAGGTTTGTAAGGATCAAGCACTCCCAAAACAGTATAATTTTTGGACTAAGTTTACTTCTTAGGAGATATAAAACCATCAGTGGAGTGTAATACAGGCCTCCTGCCTGAGTTGGATAGAATGTTGGAATGTCCTAGGGTCAGCTTGGCAGTCAGGAGAGAATGTTCACTTGGTCATTCAGGGAAGTAGTTTAAATGCTTAAAACTCTGTACTCCAAAGGCAGATCTTGGCTTTGCCATGTTCTGAGTGATTGCTGTTGATAAATTACTTAACCTCTCTTACTTGTCATTTAATCTCTATGCACAAGAAAAGATTTTATTTGATAATATATGTATAATTGTTGGGATTACTTCTGTGCCAAAGTGTCCACATTTTTTTTTAACTGTCCTTACTTATAACCAGTGCTAACTCTTGATCTGATGGATACAGAATTTCCTTGCCCAAATTATTTTCAGTTTTTGTGGTTGCTTTTTGAAGCAAGAAAAATACATAGATATAAGTACATATGGAAAACAGTTTTCAAAATGAATTACGGAAGAAGGAATAAATAACCAGAATAAACTATACAACCATAGTTTTGCCTATTTGGAGAACATTTACTCCTGTATTGATTTGTACTGAGTGATGAGCGCTTAGCAATTAGCAAGAAGGCTTAAGTTTTTCTGAGTTTTTATAATTGGGCAATTAACATTGTACTTAAACATTGCTTTTTGTAGGAATCAATGCAATGATTTTTTTTTTCTTTTCTAGAAGGATTCTATGGCATGGCTGTAGATTTTATTTTTCTCCCCAAAGCAATCAAGTTCTGGACAACTTGCTGTTTCCTCTGGAAGTTTTTATATTTCTGATATTAAATTGAAGCTTAAAAGGATGAATACATTTTCCTTTTACAAAAAAAAAGCTCTTAGGTGTTTAAGATGTCTGGGGGGAAAACATGGCTATAGTTTAATCATGTTTCACTCAAAATAAGAAAAATAATTAAATGTGAGACTTAGAAGTACAATTGCTTTGATGCTATGTTAAGATGATTTGCTTTAGAATAGAAAAGAGGTCTGATTGAGACAATGTGTTTGTTTCCAAATGCCTTGTTTCTGACATGGGTGAATAAAGATTTTTCAGTTGTTCCATGTGTTTCAAAGTAAACCCTGAAAAACTAACTTTCCCTTATTGTGATGAGGATACGTTTTAAAAATGATTTTTTAAAGAGCCTGTAACCTAGACTTTAACAACTCTGTAAGTATGCATGTGGTGATATTTACCAGAGATCATGCCTACCATTGGCTTATCTCCAATCTTTATATTTTGTATAAATACTAGGTCAAGTCAGAATAGCATAAAGCAGCCAGAGATGGTCAGAAACGAATCCTTCCCTTACAGGATGAGTTGGCAATTCATGGCCCACAGGCCAAATCTGAACTGCTGTTTCATTTGTTCACATACTGTTTATGGCCACTTTGATGCTGCAAAGGCAGAATCCAGTAGCTGTGAAAGAACTAAAGCCTAAGGCATGTACTTACTGTCTGGCTGTTAACAGGAAGAAGTTTGCTGATCTCATCTTGAGATCCTCTGCTAGCCAGGGCAGAAGTTCAAATGAAAAGTAAGATGAGGGCGCCTGGGTGTCTCAGTCGGTTAAGCATCTAGTCTGCCTTTGGCTCAGGTCATGATTCCCGAGTCCCGGGATTGAGCCCCGCTTTGGGCTCCCTGCTCAGTGGGGAGTCTGGTTCTCCCTCTGCCTCTGCTCCTCCCCCAACTCATGCTCCTTCTCTCTCTCAAATAAGTAAATAAAAGATCTCTCTCTCTCTCTCTCTCAAATAAGTAAAGATCTGAAAGAGAAAGAGAAGAGAAAGAGGAGAGAGAGAGAGAGAAAGAGAAAGAAGAGAGAGAGAAACAAAGAAAAGAGAGAAAGAAAAGAGAGAGAAAGGAGAGGAAGAAAAGAGAGAAAGAAAGGAGAAAGAGAAAGGAGAAAGAGAAAGGAGAAAGAAAGAGAAAGGAGAAAGAAAGAAAAGAGAGAAAGAAAAGGGAGAGAAAGAAAGAAAAGGGAGAGAAAGAAAGAAAGAAAGAAAGAAAAGTAATAAGAAAAGGTGAAAGAGTGGGAAAGGCAGTGGGAAAGGAGCACATGGGCCAGATCAACTTCTGACCTCTGACATCTCCAAAGGGAGGGGGAGACAAACTGAGGGATGCTGCGGAAATGAATGAGCCACATGGGGGGCCGTGAGGAGCAGGTGTGAAGCCAGGTAAATGCTAGGACCTGCTCTTTTGATTTCCAGACCTCAGCAGCTCTCCTTGGGCCTCCTGTTATTGCCAGGATGTTGATTCACTGGCACTCATGACAGACTAAACTAGGATCAATTTTAGAACAGCTAAGGCTTACCTTGGGTCAAGGACTTAAGCATATCCCTGTTTTCTTCCTGCATCTTTTTCAGCTTGGTCTAGTCTCCTTTCTGGATTTTCTCCCCTTTCTCCTTCTGTTGGTCCCAGGTCATTCCTTTCACTATACACACTCCCTTGTGCGATGTCATATCCTCGGATAGCTTTATGTACTGCCTATGTGTTGCTCACTCTGAGGGCTGTACTGTTTTTAATCTAAGTGTAGTAGGCTGTATTCCTCTTCTTTGCTAAATAAGGTCATACATCTCTGTCCCACTGACTATGGGTTTGGCTCCATGACTTGTTCTGGCCAAAGGGATATGAGTAGATGTGCTATATACCATGTCTGAGTGGAAACTTTTAAGTTATGAGTGTGGTTTGGCTTGGCTCCTCATTCTTGTGCTTTAAGCCACTGAAACTGTGTGTGTCAGAAAGGGTTGCTCCTTCTGACAGTGTTGTGGAGAACAGATTCAGCCCATCTTGTCATAGGTCTGCTAATTGAATGTCTATTCTTGGGAGCTATGGGGATTTTGGGGGGGTGATTATTATACAACAACATTGGCTAATTAGCAAAACTTTGACTAGATAGTTTTTCTTAGATATTTTTCCAGATGTCTCAAAGTCAAAATTTCCAAAATTGAACTGACCCTACTTGAGGTCACCCACAAACTTTTTTGTCCTCAGTGTTTCCTACCTCAGTGAAAGCTACCTTCTTCCATCGATTTCCCCAGTCAAAACAGTTACACTGTTTTCCTTCTCAACATTAAGGAATTTATTGGATATTATTAAAAAAACAAAGCTAAACTAAGTAAATTTGAAGGTCTAATTGACTTTATTCATGCATCAGGCAGCATTCCATCTAGCAAGTAGATGGGGACTACATGAAGCGAAACAAAAGTTTTTAAAGGTAGAGGGCATTAAAGAAGAAGAAGAAAGGAATTTATTGGCAAGAAGCACATTGTTGAGGGAAAGTTGCCCTCCTAAGGGGAGCAAAAAGAGTTTATCAGGAAAATTCCTAGTATTGACCGGGAAATTCCATGTGGACTGGTTAAAGGCTCCACTCCTGGGGGGTTGAAACTGGATTGAGTTTAGGTATTAAGTCTTGGTTTACTCCTTTGGGGCCTCAACCTCAGTGATAGTACTGTTGGCCTATAGTATTCTTTTAACAATATCTACTGTGTTAAAAGATCACTACTAGGCACCAAGGATGTAGTAACACATAAAAAAGACAAAATTGCTATTGCCACAGAGTAGAGGATGCATTTGTGGAGGCAAGCAATAAAATAATTCCCCATGTACATATTTTAGGAACATGTATGGGAAAATGTAATAGAAACTGTATAGGCATTAGAAAAATTCCAGATGCTAGGAGAATGCATGGGTTAATGGGAAAGCATCCACCTGGGGAACTCCGGTCAATCCATGCCTGCCATGTGATCACTACCTTTCAAGACTGTTCCCTTGACACCTCCTCTCTCTCTTCCTGTTTTTATTTTGGGTTCATGTCCTTGTTCACTGCAGTTACCACAAGATTGCCTCTTACTTGACTTTTCTCCACCCTATCTCTCATGTAGCAACACGATGACTTAGCTGAACCAACAGTTCTTTTACATCATTTTCATGATGAAATGGCCTCCCATTTCCTTCCTGATACTGGGCATACTGAGCATGGAACACAGGGATCTTTGTCACCTTCCTGACCTCCCTGCCTGCTTGCATGGTTTCATCTCTGGCTATATCCTCCTCCACTGTGCTTTAATCCCGATGAACTAGTAACTCTTTTCTGGACCTACAGTGCTGTCAGACCCTTAATTCATTTTGAACAAGAAAGGTCAGGAACATGCCTATACAGTTCTTCACATGGTTATTCTTAAAAAAATTTTTTAAAGATTTTTTATTTATTTGAGAGACAGAACAAGCAGGGGGAGCAGCAGAGGGAGAGGGAGAAGCAGACTCCCCACTGAGCAGGGAGCCCGATGTGGGGCTCGATCCCAGGACCGTGAGATCATGACCTGAGCTGAAGGCAGATGCTTAACTGACTGAGCCACCCAGGTATCCCAATGGTTAGTCTTTAATTCCTCTTTGAACAGACATATCAGATACATATCAGATAGCATTTCTGATAGCTATACTTTCTATAGCTATAGGCAGAAATTGCAGTCCTTGTTCTTTGTCCCAGTTCTCCCTTAGTTGAATTGGGTGAGACTCTAATAGACTTCTACTCTATCCTAGGTCTACCTCTATCCATGGCACTGATCAAATGGAATTGTGTTGTCTACAGGTCTTTGGATCTTCTGGTCATTTGACTGATCTCCCAGACTCCTTCCACTTCTTTGCACTCTTCCTTAAATACTCTCCCCACATATATAATCCCTAACAAACTGTACTCTTTGGAAGTGACCTGGAGGTACTGGCTGGATTTCACTTAGGGAAAAGGGGCAGAAGTGGCTGAGGAGGGGTTAACATGACTACAGACCTGAAATTCCAAGCCATTTTATATAAAATTATACACACATGTTTTAAAAGCCATAACCACAGTTATCTTTAAGATCATTCAGAGCCCCTTTTGGATGCTGCTTATAAAGGATGTAGCTCCTGTGCAAAGAATGAATCTGATGTTAAGATGGTAGAAATTTAAAAATTTTTGGTCTGTTAGTCAAAATCTTTTATAAAGATATACCCAAATTCATAATTTAATTTAAAAATATAGCCAATATTGTTAAGTTCATTGTGAGAATGTATCTCTTCATATATTCCTGACAAATACAAGAATTAAAACAAGAACTGGGAAAGTAATTTCACTCATAAGACTATTCATGATTTTTTGTTCAGTAACTTTATTTTCAGGAAATGACCTCATATAAAACATAAGTATATTACTGTTAAATACTAAAATATAAAAATATTAGAGATGACTAAATGTGGTTTCACATTTTTTATGTAAATTAGAAAATATTAGTAGAATGTTACTCCAACCTTGTAATTACTGAGAATGTTCATAACAATGCTAATAGCAAACATACACTGAACATTCTCCAATATTGGAGAATAAAGGAAATTCTATAATAGCATTAACTATTCATTAGAGCCTGTTACATGACAGATGCTACATTAGGTACTTGGGATATACAGTTGCCTAAGACCCAGGCCCTGTCCTCAAATCCATTAATAAGAGAAAGGGTATTTTAAAAGCTACCTAGAGTATGATGATATGCAGCCAGAAGTAGAGAATGACTGACTTGCACACTATTCTCTGAAGCTGCAGTGTCAGGGTCTCACAGCACAGTTAGGCTGATGTTGACATCCTTGGGTAGCTGTATTTATAGATACTTAGAAAGTATAACTACTGGTTGGGGGCCATTAAGATACAATAGCTTTGCAATAGTGCGATGATACCATGTTGTTACTGCTCAGTTTACTCAGAAGACTAGTAAGTAGAATATTGCATTGCTCTAATCTTATAATGACTTAGAGAATATTATTAAGAACGATACCTAACATACATTGAACACTCTTTGCCTGACCTTGTTGTAAGGCATTACATGTATTGTCTGATGTAGGCAATCTAATGACCTGAAGTTACTATCCTAATTTTTCAGATGTGGCAACTGAGACATGGGGAATTGAGGCAATATATCTAAGATAATAAAGCCTATTCCAGATGGGGCAAAGATGAAAATTCAGTCTAGATCCAGAACCTGTGATTTTTTTTTTTTTAAGATTTTATTTATTTATTTGACAGAGAGAGACACAGCAAGAGAGGGAGCACAAGCAGGGGGAGCGGGAGAGGGAGAAGCAGGCTTCCCACTGAGCAGGGAGCCTGATGCGGGGCTCGATCCCAGGACCCTGGGACCATGACCTGAGCTGAAGGCAGATGCTTAATGACTGAGTCACCCAGGTGCCCCCAGAACCTGTGATCTTAACCACAATTCTAATTACCTCCAGAAGAAAATTCTCTTCTGATAGAAGTTGTCCTTGCTCACTCATGAGTTACTACAAGAAGCCTAAAGGAGAATCCTAAGAAGAGCCCATTTAGAAAGTGCATATTACCTGTGTAACTGTGGCTTCTTTCTTGGGTTTGTTTTCTGTAATGTTAGAAAAACAATTTTGAGCTTCTGTATGTGACTAGACTTGGGATCCTTGGTTTCTTATACCAGTCTCCAAACTTTAGTAAAAGGGAACTACCCTTCATCCTAAGATGACATTAATTTTGATTGTAGTACCACCCAATTCAGTCTTACTGCATACCAGTAGATAAGTCAAAGGGTATAAATACGTTACATTTACTGTGTACCAGGCACTGTGATAGGCACATAAATGTATATACAATTTCTGTTTCACACTGTACCATTTTATTATCTGTGCATGTCTCCACTTTTTTTTGTAAAATGTATTTTTTTTACTCAGAAGTTTCAAGAAAAACATGCAAAATGTTATAAACTTGCAATAAAAACAGTGAGTGGGAAGCCGTTTGTTAATGAGATAGTTGTAACAAACATTTATATGGTGGGAAGCAGAAGAACCAGTGGTGACTGACAGGGCAATGTGGGGGGGGGAGCTCTAGGGAAGAGAGCTGGTTTAGAGCCAGGAGGAAGAGAGAATTAGAGACAAGAAGAGGTCCTTCTCACTTTGCCTTGCTATGGCACATCTGGAATGGCTGTTTACTGAACTTGGGTGCGGGAGAAGGGAAAGAAGACTTTTCGGTTAGGAAATAGAACACATGATTAAAACCAAACCAAACCAAGACCAAAACAGGATCCTTACTCCGAGAGGCGGTGCCCCCAAGGTAAAGCTCTCTCTTCTGAAATAGGTGAGTGGAGGTCCTACGGTATCAGCACCGACCTGCTCATCTGGAAATTAAGTTTACCAATAGATGATACGTAAGTTTCTACTAGAACTTTTCAAATGTAGATGAAGAAAAATAATCACTAGATATTAGATGAACTCTTGAAATGGGAAGGAAAATAAAAAATAAAAATTGACCCTGAAAGAAAGAAAAATCAAGGAAAAGAGATGAGGATTTATCCCCTTTGGGAAGGGAGGATTAACATGTGCAGATGGTTTCTCCCATGAGAGCAATGAGAACCACCAGAAAAAATGACAAATTTACCTATTTGAAGGCATCAGAGAGGTAATGAAATAATAACTAGAGAAACCAAAATTCCAGAAGAGAACTGTTAAGGCATGTCCTGATACTCTGTAGCTAACAATTCTCTGGGATCATTTGCTGACTCTGTGCAATTGTCTGTGAATCCACATTCATAAATCAGACTTCAGAGACCTGAAAAATAGGCCTAATGTCTTCTCCTCTAAGAAACTAATCGGATTTGAGGCTGCGTGGCAAGAGGGTGGTGGTGGGAGCAACCGAGTGATGGATGCCAGTTAAGTTGTCCCACATCACATCAAAGACTCACTCGAGGTTGCCTTATGTCGGCCAATAAAAGCCATGGTACTTACCCATACTCAAAGATGAGGAAGTAGTGAACACAGGCATCAAAACTAAAAACAAGTGAACATGGTTATCATGGGAAAGCAAAAGCTTATGTTAATTTGAAAATTTAAGCATAAAACTAAAAATTGAACACACACGTTTCCAAAATTGCAAATCCATTTGTACAAGGAGTTTTTGCAACCTTTAAGTAAACCAATAATCCATGTGATACCTGATGAAACGGAAAAATAACTTACCCAATCAGTACGGCTTCTGTACTTTGGAGGCCAATGCCAATCGAGGATAAGAGGAGAAAAAAATAGTTATTTTTTCACTTACAAAATTAGTTATTTTTGCACTTATTTTGCACTGACAAAGCAAAAATCCTAGAAAGGATTAACTAAAACAAAAAAGTACTGTGCTATCTAGATGTTATTCCAATGATGCTTCTATAATAAAAATCTTTTAACGTAATTTGCTCCCTTAATTGATGAAGAAGGGGGAAAATTATGGTGGACTTGAGCCCCACTTTGCCAGGGAAAGCGATTTTATTCACATTGCTCTGACAGTCACCAATAGTGCCTTCTTTCACTGTCAAAACTGTCTTGGTTTGGATGACAGAATAAATGCTCACTCGAAGAGAAACCGTATGATTATCTAAATGGTGGCATTAAAAGCATTTTGTGAATTTTAACAGTCCTCCCTAGTTAAAACTGTTAGTAAAGAGTAGACAATCCTACAGTCTCATCTGTACTAGAGAAACAGACGGGTTCTCTATAAATTCCGAAGCAAAACAAAATGAGCAATACTTGTATTTCATGTTGAACTTCCAGGTCTTGTTAAAATTGAGGCGGGAATTAAAATATAAACATATAGATTATATAAAAGCCCTAAAAAGGAAGGAAAAATACTTCTAATTTGCTTTATAAGGTTGTCTAGTGGGAAATTGCAAGACTGTCTACAAGTAGCCCTAATAAAAACATTCAATAAGGTTTCTGAAAGGTCGATATTTAAAATTTGTATCTCTGTGTTCTAGCAACGCTCATTTATAAAATTTCAAAAAGATGCTGGAAAATCAATAGTCCAGTTTTTCCTTTCTGATGGAGGCTGCAAGTCCATGTTCCAGACATCCTTATGGCGAGATTGCCTCATTGGTCCTGGTTCAATGAAACAGATTTTTGAGTGATAGAGAGCTGACAGTGATCAGGGCAGGAGGCCATGTACTCAAGCTCAGTTGGGATGGTGAGGTTAGTGACATCTGGTTCTTTGGCAGTTTGCTACCCACAAGGGTCTGTGGTCAGTCCCTAGTGTTTCAGCTCCCTTGTGAAGAGTGGCTCCAACAGAAGCAGGAGATTTCCTCTATTAGGAGTCCTGGGGGCTGGACTTTGTTTGGTCCTGTTCCTCTTGGCAGGAGCACTAAGCTTGGTTCTCTGGCCCTTCCGCAAAATCTACAAGCTACCTAGTACTCTTTTTAAAAGTTTTGTTTTCTGATGAAACGATGGAGAAGGGAGTTTTGTTTTCTGAAAATAAGCTCCTTAACAGGGGCGCCTGGGTGGCTCAGTCGGTTGAGCAGCTGCCTTCGGCTCAGGTCATGATCCCAGGGTCCTGGGCTCGAGCCCCGCATCGGGCTCCCTGCTCGGCGGAGAGCCTGCTTCTCCCTCTCCCTCTGTCTGCCGCTCTTCCTACTTGTGCTCTCTATCTCTGTTAAATTAAAAAAAAAAAAAAAATCCTTAACAAATAGAGATAACCAGAAATACATTGAACAGAAGATGCCTGAGACTTAGAGTCAGCTGATGAGCATGAGAAGATCTAAATAATCTCAGAGATCTTGCTTATTCATTGATAAAGGAATTTAAATGTCATAAATATGTATGTTCTTCCCAATTAGTGTATCAAGGAAATGCAATTACAGTCAAAGTTACAGTAAGAATTTTTTTTTTTTAACAGATCTTGACAAAGTAATTCAAAAATTGGTTTGGATGAATAAAGTACCAAAGTAGCACAATTATAAAGAATAAAGTGAGAGGTGGGAGGAACGTTACTAGATATCAAGATATCCCTAAAGCCTTTTAATTCCCATAGTGCAGTATTAATGCCAGGACAGATGATTGGCTAAGGTTGTTCCCAAGATTTTGGGAAGAGTTTAATTTTATTTATTTTTTTTAATTTAAATTCAATTAATTAACATATGTATTATTAATTTTAGAGGTAGAATTCAGTGATTCATCAGTCTTAGATAATACCCAGTGCTTATTACATCACGTGCCCTCCTTAGGGAGTTTGATTTTATACAATTATTTTGCAATGTCTTGTGAAGTTAAAGATGTGTATAGCTAAAAACAAAACAAAACGTTATTCCACTAATTCTACTTGTGTTTTCCCCCAGATGCACAAAGAGAAGTCTCTAATCATGTTTACTAGAGCATGTTTTTAAAATACAGCTATATATTAATACTTGGTAAAACCTAAGATGTTGGCAGTAGATGGTTGTCAATTATGCTTTCAGTTTGAAGTCTTTAAAATTTTAAATAAGGGCTTGCCTCTTAAAAGCGGGTCTGGGCCCCTAACTATAGAGAACTCACGGAGCGTTACCAGAGGGGAGGTGGGTTAGGGAGGTGGGTGAAACGGGATGGAGATTAAGGAGGGCACTTATGATGAGCACTGGGTCATATATGGAAGTGCTGAATCACTATGCTGCCCACCTGAAATTAATATTACCCCGTATGTTAACTAACTGGAATTTGTTATTTGAAAGCTTTTATTCAAACAACAACAACAAAAACCCAAAACAAACCAAAAAAAAAGGTGGGTCTGGGCCTGGGGAAGTGGGGTATGAAATACAGTTTTCCTTATAGTATCTACACTTCTGTTTCATTTTTTTCAAATACATATATTACTTTAGTACAATACCAAAATGTTTATAATTTGTATTTCTTCATTATTTCCTTGATATATTTTCATGTTAGTCAAGAAGTGAACTAAATGGGATTCAGACCAAGATCTGGCTATGTAGAGCCTAAGCAGGCTCATAATTCTAAGTAGATGGGTTGCTTACATGTGATGCTTCTTATCAAAGCATACCTTTTTTCAGGTTTATTGAGATGTAATTGACATGTAATTTTGCATTAGTTTAAGGTGTATAACCTGATTAAATTAGGTGCATATTGTAAAACGCTTACCACTGTGAGTTAACATTCACAGCCTTGCATAGTTAAAATGTTTTTTCTTTGTGATGAAAACTCTCCTCTATCAACTGTATCTACTACTTTAGCAAATTTCAAGTATACAATATAGTATTTGTAACAGTAGCCTCAATGCCTACAGTATGAGCTACTACATGAATTTATTAAAAATTAAATTTGATATGGTAGAATTTTCAAAGAATATGTGTTATATGGAAGATGCCAATGAGAAATATAGTTCATTTTCAGTGAGGTAGAGGCCCTGGGCCCAGAAGCTACCATGTTTATATTAAGTGTCCAATCTAGAGCACATTTTTGTTTCTTAAGTTAGAAAGTACTATTTATGTTAGAAGAAAAGAACTAATCTATGGTCAATGTTCTTTTTAGGTACAATTTTTAGCTCTAGGTGGAGCTATGACTGCAGCAGTTACGAAAATTCAAAAGTTGATTGAGAGATGGAACAAAGTAGCTATGACTTAAATGGGCATCATAGCTAATAAATGGAAACAGATTTGTCTCTATGTTGGGGTCAGCTTGTTTGTTCTGCAACAAGCAAGCAAAAATCTGGTTAAACAAGCGTGGTCTGATTCATATTTTTAACAGACGTAAGCTGGCAAAGTCACAGCTGGAATCTATCCTTGCGGTTCAGAGTGTGGGCTCTGGAATAAGAGCAGGAGAAGGAGCATCTGGTTTTTCCACCTACTGGCCATTTTCACTGATGAGAATGCCTCAAGATAATGTGTGGGGAATCAAATTGGATAATGGACATAAAGTCTGTCCAAAGTGTGGTAAATCTTTTCATTTGTGAAAAGAAACGATGTTTCAAAAGAAAACAAACCTGTTGAACTTGAACTTGGCTCATAAATTCCACCATTTTAGTTTTTCTTCTTTAAGGCATAAATGGTTTAAGAACTCTGCCACAGTGCTCTCTCCACTTACCTCAGCTTTCTCTTCGAAATTTAGGACCAGGTGAGAACTGTGTGTGAGGGATGGATTTGGGAGGGTGGCCACCTGACTATTCTCAGAATCAGATTTTGAATAGTCTTCTGCTTTCAAGTGAATTATCTTTGTTTCTCTCTTTGTCAGACTGAGAGCAAGTAGAATGTGTGGGGAGCATTTTTTTTTCCCCCTTCCATTTGATACTATCTGGGGTAGAAACTTGAAACTCAAGGTGATTAATTGCATCAGTGTTGGGCATCCCCTATGATAGCAGGACATTTTTCTAGTGAGGCCTTGGTGACAGTCATTCAAATATCTTGAGGTAGTTACCCAGGGACTTGTCTTTTGGAGCTAGCCATGTTCCTGCAGCAAATCAGGCAAAAGAACAAGCATGGTTCCACATTCTGTTCTGTTTTAAACTGACCACTTGAAAGTTGTTTCAGGATAGTGGCTTATGAAGCATTTGAATCACTACTGTGCCAGTTGCTAGTCAGGAGAGATCGGACAGTTTACTCCGCTTGATTTCTCTCCTGTGTTTTTCTTATATGTTGTGAACAAATGGGGATCTTTACCTCATTGTTTTGTTGTAGAGTTTTAATAAGTTAATACATGGAGAGAGGCAGGGGGCCGTGGGGATTGAGATCTGTGCTTCATGGACCTTAGTGTAGATTCAGATGCCCGTATGGGGATTTTTGTCCCAAGTCAGGTCTTGAGCCAGTGGATCTGCATTTCTCACAAGCTCTCAGGGGTATGTGGAAGATGCTGCTTTTTGAAGCTGAATTCTGGTCCTGCCTCTTGCCAGCTGTGGAATTTTATACAAATTAGCCATGCTCTTTGTGCCTCAGTCATTTCATTAAAATGAAGGTAATAATGGTGACTACCTCATGCGGTTTTTTGAGGATAAAAATTGTTATCTGTAAAGAGTTTGGAATAGTATCAAGCCGCATGGTGGGCACCCAATACACATTAGCTAGTGATACTGCCTTTATTATTGAATGATGTGAGGTATTGCCTTCATCCTATCACCACATTTAAAAAGAATCTATTTATCAGAGTAGAGGGATGTTCTTGTCAATTGAAACATTGTCCACGAAGAACGTAAGCAGACATCCCCTGATTACTCAGTATATTTATAAAGTACTTTTACTAGATAGCAGGCATAATTATAAGTGCATTAAATATATTACTGTGCTAAAGAGACAAGAATAAGGAGTTTTGGCACAACTACACCACCCCCCTACCAGACCCTGGGAGGTAGATGTTTTTATTATCCTAAGCATTTTACATATGAGGAAACCAAAATAGGCGTTTAGAATAATCAGTAAGTGGAAAAGTCAGGATTTGAAAGCCATCAGTCTAGTTTCAGAGTCCATGATGTTAACTATGCCACTTTGGGTTTTGTCATTTATCATTGTCTCTTAGTCTTAACTTTTTTTGGTTTTGATTCCATGCTTATATAGAAATATTCTGATTAAAATTACCTTCATATTTAGATACACCCATGGAGAGAAAATAATCAGGCCAAGTTGAGTGTTTTTGCATTTTTTTCAAACCTAATAGCAACGATACTTCTGCTTTAGAAATACACATATAACTTTTTTGGCATTTTTAGTGTAAACTCATCCTTGAATAGTGACTTCACTTTCAGGGCACTATAAACATTGGCTTCTGGGGCCTAGAAGACATAGGGCCAGATCCTGAATGTGGTGAGTTATCAAGTAATGAGGTCTTCCAGGAAATAGCCAGAGAACTCCTCCTACTGATGGCTTGAGGCTAAATAACATGCCTTTCTGTCCAGTCTTCAGAAACATGACCAGTGATGGACCTCCAAGGACTGCACATCAGCCATTAAACTAGCTGAAATTCAGCTGTTCCAGGCTAGATGGAAGCAAAATTCCAAGGCAGAAGGGTCAACAGAGGCAAGGCTTTTGAAAGCCATGTGAATTGAAGAAATAAAATTCCTCTGAAGACTTATTTTTTAAAAATGGATCTGATTTTCCTATTGGAATCTTTTGTTAGAGATAATTAGTCACTGGTTCCAGAAAGTCTTGGAGGGCTTGCAATACTTTTTGCATTAGGCATTAAAAATTAATCACCTGTCACAATACTTGGGATACCTTATTTAACATGAGGCATTCACAACTGGATCCACTGTCAGATACTTGGAGCTATGAATCCTGATGTGCGGGAATTGGCAGAGAGCAAGGGTCATTCTAGTATATTCTATTGCCCTGACTCAGGCTTTGATCTCAAATGCTTATTTCATTTCCATTTGGATTAGGCCTGACCACAGGCAAGCCTCAAGTGGTATCTTTTATCCCTTTAGTTCAAAGCCTCTGGCTGACAGGCAATATAAAGAGCCCACTCTTGCCCCTTTCTCTCTTTGGACTGAGCATTTTTAACTTCAGGGGAAAAATAAAGCTATAAAAAGAAGAAGATTATTCTTCCAGATCATTTCTAACTCCTTAATCCTCCTCTCCAGGAGTGACTCACAGACCACAGCAGGTGCCCTTGGGCATCGTATTCATTTCCTATTGATGTTTACTAAATGACTACAAACTGAGCTTAAAACAACCATTTATTAGCTAACAGTTGTGTAGGGTAAAAATGGCCACCATTTGGCTTGATTCTCTGCTCAAAACCTCAAAGTCTACAATCAAGATATCAGTTGGGCTTAGTTCTTGTCTGGAGGCTTGGGACCAAAAAAAAAAATGCCCTTCCAAGCTCATTCATCATTGGCAGAATTCAGTCCTTGAATTTGTGGAACTGATGTTCCTATTTTTTTTTTTCTTTTCGTATTTTTTATTTAAATTCTAATTGGTTAACATACAGTGCAATATTGGTTTCAGGAGTAGAATTCAGTGATTCATCACTTACATATGACACCCAACACCCCAGTGCTCATCATATCAAGTGCCCTCCTTAACACCCATCACCCATCCAGCCCATTCTCCACCCACCTCCCTCCATGAATCCTCAGTTTGTTCTCTATGGTTTATTTTCCTCTCTCTTTTTTCTTTTATTTTCCCCCTCCAATATGCTCATCTATTTTGTTTCTTAAATTCCACATATATGAGTAAGATCATATGGTATTTTTTATTCCGATTGACTTATTTAGCTTAGCATGTTACACTCTAGTTCCATCCACATCATTGCGAATGGCAAGATTTCATTCTTTTTGATGATTAATATTCCAACATGTGTGTGTAAGATCACATCTTCTTTGTCCTGAAAGAATCTACCAAAAAATTGCTAGAACTAATACATGAATTCAGCAAAGTCGCAGGATATAAAATCAGTGTACAGAAATCTGTTGCATTTCTATACACCAATAATGAAGCAGCAGAAAAAAATCAAGGAATTGATCCCATTTACCATTGCACTAAAAACTATATGATACCTAGGAATAAACCTAACCAAAGAGGTAAAAGATCTGTACTTGGAAAACTTATGAAGGAAATAGTGGAAGACGCAAAGAAATGGAAAAACTTTTCTTTTTTTTTAAATGCCTGGCACCTAGGGTCTGCTCTAAGCTCCTAGATGCTCTCGGCATCACTTGCTACTTGGCCCTCTCCTTCTTCAAGCCAATAGCATACCAAATCATTCTCATGCTTTAAATCTCTAACTTTTCTTCTACCACCACCCAGAAAAAACTCTGTTTTAAGTGGCTGAAATAACATCAGACCCATTCAGATAATCTCACTTTCTTAAACTTGTTTTATTGTATAATACAATCAATCACAGAATCTGTCCCACTCACAGCCCCATGGATTATATAGGCTGTGTACATGATGGGTGGGAAATCTTGGGAGCCATCCACAGGAATGAAATAAGGGGGTAATGCGTAGAATGGGCTCAGGAGTTTTGAGTCCTTGGGTGCAGGTTCTCCTTCCTTTAGAAAGAAAGCCTATAGGCAGAGCAATGTTCATGACAACCTTACCTAATTTGTATGATCTGTTTTTTTAAATTGGCCTATTTTGTGTTTCTAAAAAATCGTTCTTCATGGAATGGTTATTAAATGTCACAGTAAATTTTAGCACTGTGGACAAATGGCTCTGATAGGCTGTAACCTATGGAACCAGGCTATTTCCATCACAGATTTGAAGATTTGACATCCTAGGCCTCCTTTAATTTGCAGTATGAGTTTGCCTTTCTGAAAAATGGCAGCTCTGTCCTTAACTAAACCTCATGTGCTGTCCCTTTAGGCTGTGTTATGATTGTAATTATCCTTAATGGCTGTGTTACTGTTTGATGCCCCTATCAAGCAGTGTTAATTGAGCTTCAGCTCATCATTCATACTTCATTTTTACATTGTTTTTGTGGTGGTGAGTTACACCTGTAAGTAAACTGTAGTCTTGGAAAACACATGCAATGATAGGCTTTGCCGAAATTTCGACATGACCTAATGTGGCAGAGTTGCCAATCATTTATGTTTTAGTCCTTGATACTTATTTTGTCTAGAGAATGAGGAAATGGGGAAGACAGTGAGTATTGGGTTACTGCGTGGGTGTCTGTTACCTGATGATAAAATACTCTAGCATGCTGTGGGAGGGCCAAGTCTTGTCTGACCTTTCTGCAACTGAACTGGCTAATGATTCTTAGTGTAAGTCCCTCGACTACTTCAATGGGATATTTCAATCCTACACACAGACTTTCGGGGCAGCTGCCAATGTAATCATGAAGACTGTATTATTAGCACGAGTGGGCAGGGCAGAAGTCAATGAAAGGGAGTATAGCCAGTGTTAAACCTTGTTCTCCGTGCTCCCCGTGTTAAGACACTCATTGGAAAAGACAGTGCTTGAAGTTGTTCATTGTTTTCTGGTGTACAGTTATGCATGTTGATTTTCTGTCTGGACTTCTATTTTGCTTATAAAAACAAATAACTGTGCAGAAGTACAAAGAATGAAATTAATGAACAATGAGTAATAAACCATAAGTGATTTAGAAAACAACACTCCAGTAGGAATGTGGGCAGTAAACATCAGTAGGTAATTCCAAGGTCTTTTTGGCTTTGCCTTACACAATTTCACAGCACTTTATCTCACAGCTAGAATTATACACTAAAAGTGCAACCATTTCTTTATTATGTATCTGAAATGATAGACAAAGGCTCTGTGAGGTGTATTTCTTTCTCACCATTATATCTACCCCATTAACCAGTGTCTGGTAATGGCAACGGATGAACAGATACATGTTTAAAAATTAAAGCTTAAGAGATGAATAGCTAATTAAATATAACAAGGAAAGATCACATGTGACCTGTGAAATACAAATTAAAATACAAATGTATTTACTGCATAGGCAAAGGGGAAAAAAAAAAAAATGAATGACCGAACATGTATCAGGGCTGTATGGAAAAAAAAAAAATGGCATTCTCATTCCCTTTGGGTCAATCGCAAGTAATTTGAGCATAACTTAGGTGATAAGGACTCACTGATGAACAAAACCATCTTTTGGCAAGAAATAAATATACTGCAAAACACTATGAAGAGCAATCTGGCAATTCTGTATCCACAGAATAATAATCATATCAGAAACTCACTAATTGTAAGTTTAGAGATTTGCCCCATAATATTCACCAAGGATAGGAATATTCCTATTATGAGCTCAAAACATGGGAAACAACCATAAAATCAGATGAAAAGAGAACAGTTACATTATTACATACCCATGTGATGAAATCCTTTGGACTTATTTGAAGAATATTTAAGTACCTGGGAAATTGTTCAGGGGTATGTTTAGCAGAGAAATAAGTGGATCCCTACATAATACAGATTATATATATGCATGAGAGGACAGATAAATATGTATATATTATAAATACAATTATATGCATTAAGATTTTGTATCTGATATGCCATTCTGTAGTTTTCCTTTATGAAGATTATAGGTGATTTTTTAAAGAAGATTTTTCTTTTTAGACAGTTTTAGATTTACAGAAAAATTGAAGATATTTCAGAGTCACCTTAGAAAACCCCCCAACTCAGTTTCTACTATTAAAATTTTACACAAGTATGATACATTTGTTAAGAATGGAAATGTATCGGTTACTCAATATTGGAACCAATATTGGGATATTATTAATAGCTATAGTCCCTATTTGATTTAGATTTCTTTAGTTTTTATGCAAATTCTGGGTAATTTTATAGTATACTTTATTTACATTATTCTGTATTTTTCACAACTTCTGAAACATTCTTTCACATTCCAATGATGGCATAGTAATTTTGTCAAACTAATCCTCCTATTTATGATGATAATTTTGCAACATATATTTAAAATAATACTGTTTGTAGGCTAATTCCTTTCCTGTACCAATGTGCGGCAAGACTCCAAGCAACACAGGAAAGTATCAGCTAGAAGCTGAAAAAACTGAGCAGAGTTAACAGCGCAAAATCCTACTAAATTAGGACTTAGAGAAATACACCTGCCATAATAAAACCTAAAACTAAGCCACAGAAGATGAAAGGGATCTACCAGTGATTTAATTGCATGCTAGATCATAACAATACTTTACAGAAGAAGCTAATAGAATATAGATTATCTACATCAAGTACAAATTTATTATACATATACAGTCATAATAAAGTCACTAGAAAGAGACCCAGTGATGACTGACAGACTACAAGTAATACATGAAAAATATGGTAAAAGTAAAACACAGCAATAGGTGGACATGATGGGTAAGAAATCAAAAATTTAAAAATACAGGAAAACTATTAGAGTAAAACAAAGTCTAGAACTGAAATACTCAGTACCTCAAATCAAGAAATTCAGACTGTGATATTAACAGTGTATTGAGCACAATAGAAGAACCAGTGAACTTGAAAATTAATCAAAAGAAATGACACAAATTGAAGCACAGAATGAAGTATTGACAAGCAGTGAACAGCCTCAAAGACCAATGGGGCAGTATCAAGAGGAATAACATTTTATTATTGCAGTCTTAGGATAAAAGAGAAAAAAATGGCACTGGAAAATCTCTCAAATAATAGCAATAATTTCTCCAAATTTGATTTAAAAAAATACTTGAGTTCAAGGGAATTTAGTAAACCTTAAGGAAGATAAATGTAAAGAAAAACGCAAATAGATATAGTAAAATTTCTGAATTCTTTTTTTTTTTTTTTTAAAGATTTTATTTATTTGACAGAGTGAGCACAAGCAGGGGGAGCGGCAGGCAGAGGGAGAGGGAGAAGCAGGCTTGATCCTGGGATCACGATCCAAGCCAAAGGCAGTTGCTTAACCAGCTGAGCCACCCAGGTGCCCCTAAAATTTCAGAATTCTAAGAGGAAAGAGAAAATCTTAAAAGTAGTTAGAGAAAACCACAAAATAATGTATACCAGAGCAACTCTGACAACGATAGTTGCCTTCTTGAAAGAAATAACGGAAGACAGAAATTATGGGATTGCATATTTAAACTCTTGGGTAGGGGGACTGTCTGTCAATAATTCTATTTCTAGTGAAAAATTCCTTAAAAACTTAAGGTGAAATCAAAACTGTTTTAGATACATGAAAGCTCCAAGTATTTGTTAACATCAAACCCATTCTAGAACACATGGTAATCAGAGAAGTTCTTTAGGCAGAAGGGATATTATATCAGATGGAAAATATAAAAAAGAATGAAGAATGCTTAAAGTAAATATGTGAATAAACAACTTATTTTTCTTTAAAATCTAACTGATAACTTAAATCAAAAACTAGCAATGTTTCATGGAGTTGATAGAATATACGGAAACAAAATACATGGTGCCCAGAATAGTAAGTAGACTAAATAAAACATAAACGAGAGAGATACATTTTATTATATTGTTGTAGGATTTTGTATTGTACCTGTAGTGATAGAATATTAATTCTAAGTAGATTGTAATAAATTAAGTATGAATATCCTTAAGGATGTTCATCTCAAAGAGCCATTGCAAAACCTAATAAAATGAAGTAGAGTTGAAAGTTAAAATGTCCTATTTTAAAAATCTGATTAAACCCTTACCTATCCCCACTTTCCAAGCTTACTCCCCAACCCTCAATCCAGAGCCACAGAAGCAGAAATAAAGAAACAAAGAAGAAAAAGATAAAATGGTAATCAAAACAAAACAGCAGCATGGTAAATTTAAAAACATTAATATAACTGCATTAAATGAAACCAAATTAAAATTCAAATAAAAAGAGAGCTGGGTGTTGCTTTTCTATCCAATCAGACACTATATGCAATTTAGAAGAGATTGGCTTTAAGTATAAATACGCAGACAGGAGAAAAGTAAAAGGATGGACAAAGGTCTACTGTACAAACACAAAGCTTAGGAAAGATGGGCGACTCTGTTAGGAGCAGATGAAATAGACACAATGTAAAGAGTGTTAAAAGAGATAAAGTGTGTCATTGTATAATGATAAAAGGGTCAGTTTATTCAGAATAGATTATCTAAAAATACATTCATAATAGAAGGAATAAAAATTGACATAACTAAGGGAATAAATAGAGAAATCTAAAATTATGCTTGGAGACTTTAATTTCCTCCCCTTAGTAATTGATAGAACATAGAAGGAGAAAATGAACCAGGATATAGAAGATTTGAACAGCACTATACCCAACTTTATCCAATTGGAATATATAGAATACTATATCCTCCCCCCCCCAATTTTTTTTCCAGGGCACATGACCCCTTTCAGCTAGATAGACCATATGCTGGGCCATGAAATAGTTTTTTTTTTTTAATTGAGGTATAGTTGACATACAGTGTTATATTTCACGTGTACAACATAATGATAAAAAAAACATAGAGGTGCATATATCTTTTCAAAATAGCATTTTTGTTTTCTTTGTTTTAATACCCAGTGGTGGAATTACTGGATTGTGTGATAATTGTATTTTTTTATCATTTTTGGTTTCCATACTCTTTTCCATAGTGGCTGTACCAATTTACATTCCCACCAACAGTGCATGAGGATTCCCTTTTGTCCATGTCCTTGCCAACACTTGTTATTTTTCATCTTTCTGATACTAGCCCCTCTGATTGGTGATACCTCATTGTGGTTTTGATGGGCATTTCCCTGATGATTTGTGAGGTTGAGCAGCTTTTTTTTTTTTTTTTATATAATGTATTATTTGTTTCAGGGGTACAGCTCTGTGATTCATCGGTCTTACAGAATTCACAGTGCTCACCATAGCGCATACCCTCTCCAATGTCCATCACCCAGCCAGCCCATCCCTCCCACCCCCCACCACTCCAGCAACCCTCAGTTTGTTTCCTGAGATTAAGAGTCTCCTATGGTTTGTCTCCCTCTCTGGTTTCATCTTGTTTCATTTTCCCCTCCTTTTCCCTATAATCCTCTGTCTTGTTTCTCAAATTCTTCATATCAGTGAGATCATATGATACATGTCTTTCTCTGATTGACTTATTTCGCTTAGCATAATACCCTCTATATCCATCCATGTCTTTGCAAATAGCAAGATTTCATTTTTTTGATAACTGCATAATATTCCTGTGTGTGTGTGTGTATGTATATATATATGTGTATGTGTGTATGTATGTATATATATATATATATACCACGTCTTCTTTATCCATTCATCTGTTGAGGGACATCTGGGCTCTTTCCATAGTTTGTCTATTGTGGACATTGCTGCTATAAACATTGGGGTGCATGTGCCCCTTTGGATCACTACATTTGTATCTTTGGGGTATGTACCCAGTAGTTCAATTGCTTGGTTGTGGGGTAGCTCTATTTTCAACTTTTTGAGGAACCTCCATACTATTTTCCAGAGTGGCTGCACCAGCTTGCATTCCCACCAACAGTGTAGGAGGGTTCCCCTTTCTCCGCATCCTTGCCAACATCTGTCGTTTCTTGACTTGTTAATTTTAGCCATTCTGACTGGTGTGAGGTGGTATCTCATTGAGGTTTTGATTTGGATTTCCCTGATGCTGAGTGATGTTTAACAATTTTTCCTGTGTCTGTTGGCCATTTCTATGTCTTCTTTTGAGAAATGTCCGTTCATGTCTTCTGCCCATTTCTTGATTGGATTCTTTGTTCTTTGGGTGTTAAGTTTGATAAGTTCTTTACAGATTTTGGATACTACCCTTTTATCTGATATGTCATTTGCAAATATCTTCTCCCATTCTGTCGGTTGTCTTTTGGTTTTGTTGACTGTTTCTTTTGCTGTGCAAAAGCTTTTTATCTTGATGAAGTCCCAATAGTTCATTTTTGCCCTTGCTTCCCTTGCCTTTGGCGATGTGTCTAGGAAAAAGTTGCGGGGACTGAGTCGAAGAGGTTGCTGCTTGTGTTCTCCTCAAGGATTTTGATGGATTCCTGGCTCACATTTAGGTCTTTCATCCATTTTGAGTCTATTTTTGTGTGTGGTGTAAGGAAATGGTCCAGTTTCATTCTTTTGCATTTGACTGTCCAGTTTCATTCTTCTGCAGGTGGCTGTCCAATTTTCCCAACACCATTTCTTGAAGAGACTTTTTTCCATTGGATGTTCTTTCCTGCTTTGTCAAAGATTAGTTGACCATAGAGTTGAGGGTCCATTTCTGGGCTCTCTATTCTGTTCCATTGATCGAGGTGTCTGTTTTTGTGCCAGTACCATACTGTCTTGATGATGACAGCTTTGTAATAGAGCTGGAAGTCTGGAATTGGGATGCCGCCAGCTTTGCTTTTCTTTTTCAACATTCCTCTGGCTATTCGGGGTCTTTTCTGGTTCCATACAAATTTTAGGATTAGTTGTTCTATTGCTTTGAAAAAAGTGGATGGTATTTTGATGGGGATTGCATTGAATGTGTAGATTGCTCTAGGTAGCATAGACATTTTCACAGTATTTGTTCTTCCAATCCATGAGTATTTTCTATTTCTTTGTGTCTTCCTCAATTTCTTTGAATATTCTATAGTTTTCTGAGTACAGATTCTTTGCCTCTTTGCTTAGATTTATTCCTAGGTATCTTATGGTTTTGGGTGCAATTGTAAGTGGGATCGACTCCTTAATTTCTCTTTCTTCTGTCTTGTTGGTGTATAGGAATGGCACTGATTTCTGTGCATTGATTTTATATCCTGCCACTTTACCGAATTCCTGTATGAGTTCTAGCAGTTTTGGGGTGGAGTCTTTGGGGTTTTCCACATAAAGTATCATATCATCCGCAAAGAGTGAGAGTTTGACTTCTTTGCCGATTTGGATGCCTTTTATTTCTTTTGGCTGTCTGATTGCTGTGGCTAGGACTTCTAGTACTGTGTTGAATAGCAGTGCTGATAGTGGACATCCCTGCCATGTTCCTGACCTTAGGGGGAAAGGTCTCAGTTTTTCCCCATGGAGAATGATATTTGCTATGGGTTTTTCATAGATGGCTTTTATGATATTGAGGTATGTACTCTCTATCCCTACACTCTGAAGAGTTTTAATCAAGAAAGGATTATGTACTTTGACAAAGGCTTTTTCTGCATCTATTGAGAGGATCATATGGGTCTTGTTCTTTCTTTTATTTATGTATTGTATCACATTGATTGATTTGCAGATGTTGAACCAACCTTGCAGCCCAGGGATAAATCCCACTTGGTCGTGATGAATAATCCTTTTAATGTACTGTTGGATCCTCTTGGCTAGTATTTTGGTGAGAATTTTTGCATCCATGCTCATCAAGGATATTGGTCTGTAATTCTCCTTTTTGATGGGGTCTTTCTCTGGTTTGGGGATCAAGACAATGCTGGCCTTATAAAATGAGTTTGGAAGTTTTCCTTCCATTTCTGTTTTTTGGAACAGTTTCTGAAGAATAGGTATTAATTCTTCTTTAAATGTTTGGTAGAATTCCCCTGGAAAGCCATCTGGCCCTGGGCTCTTGTTTTTTGGGAAATTTTTGATTACTGCTTCAATTTCCTTACTGATTATGGGTCTGTTCAGGGTTTCTAGTTTTTCCCGGTTCAGTTTTGGTAGTTTATACGTCTCTAGGAATGCATCCATTCCTTCCAGATTGTCTAATTTGCTGGCATGTAGTTGGTCTTAATATGTTCTTCTAATTGTATTTCTTTGGTGTTGGTTGTGATCTCTCCTCTTCCATTCGTGATTTAATTTATTTGGGTCATTTCTCTTTTCTTTTTGATAAGTCTGGCCAGGGGTTTATCAATCTTATTAGTTCTTTCAAAGAACCAGCTCCTAGTTTCATTGATCTGTTCTACTGTTCTTTTGGTTTCTATTTCATTGATTTCTGCTCTGATCTTTATTATTTCTCTTCTCCTGCTGGGATTAGGCTTTATTTGCTGCTCTTTCTCCAGCTCCTTTAGGTGTAGGGTTAGGTTGTATATTTGAGACCTTTTTTTGTTTCTTGAGAAAGGCTTGTATTGCTATATGCTTTCCTCTTAGGACTGCCTTTGCTGCATCCCAAAGATTTTGAGCAGTTGTGTTTTCATTTTCATTTGTTTCCATGAGTTTTTTAAATTCTTCTTTAATTTCCTGGTTGACCCATTCATTCTTCAGTAGAATGCTCTTTAGCCTCCATGTATTTGAGTTCTTTCTGACTTTCCTCTTGTGATTGAGTTCTAGTTTCAAAGCATTGTGGTCCGAAAATATGCAGGTAATGATCCCAATCTTTTGGTACTGGTTGAGACCTGATTTATGACCCAGGATGGGATCTATTCTAGAGAATGTTCCATGGGCACTAGAGAAGAATGTGTATTCTGTTGCTTTGGGATGGAATGTTCTGAATATATCTGTGAAGTCCATCTGGTCCAGTGTGTCATTTAAAGCCTTTATTTCCTTGTTGATCCTTTACTTAGATGATCTGTCCATTTCCGTGAGTGGGGTGTTAAAGTCTCCCACTATTACTGTATTGTTGCTGATGTGTTTTTTTGATTTTGTTATTAATTGGCTTATATAATTGGCTGCTCCCATGTTAGGGGCATAGATATTTACAATTGTTAGATCTTCTTGTTGGATAGACCCTTTAAGTATGATGTAGTCTCCTTCCTCATCTCTTATTATTGTCTTTGGTTTAAAATCTAATTTGTCTGATATAGGATTGCCACCCCAGCTTTCTTTTGATGTCCATTAGCATAGTAAATGGTTTTCCATCCCCTCACTTTCAATCTGGAGGTGTCTTTTGGTCTAAAGTGAGTCTCTTTCAGACAGCATATGGATGAGTCTTGTTTTTTTATCCAATCTGATAGCCTGTGTCTTTTGATTGGGGCATTTAGCCCACTTCCATTCAGGTAATTATTGAAAGATATGAATTTAGTGCCATTGTTTTGCCTGTGAGGTGACTGTTACTGTATATTGTCTGTGTTCCCTTCTGGTCTATGTTACTTTTAGGCTCTCTCTTTGCTTAGAGGACCCCTTTCAATATTTCTTGTAGGGCTGGTTTCGTGTTTGTTAATTCTTTTAGGTTTTGTTTGTCCTGGAAGCTTTTTATCTCTCCTTCTATGTTCAATGACAGCCTAGCTGGATATAGTATTCTTGGCTGCATATTTTTCTCATTTAGTGCTCTGAATATATTATGCCAATCCCTTTCTGGCCTGCCAGGTCTCTGTGGGTGATCTGCTGCCATTCTAATGTTTCTACCATTGTAGGTTACAGACCTCTTGTCCCGAGCTCCTTTCAGGATTTTCTCCTTGTCTCTCAGACTTGTGAGTTGTACTATTAGATGTCGGGGTGTTGACCTATTTTTATTGATTTTGAGGGGGGTTCTCTGTGCCTCCTGGGTTTTGATGCCAGTTTCCTTCCTCAAATTAGGGAAGTTCTCCACTACATTTGCTCCAATATACCTTCTGCCCCCCTCTCTTTTTTCTTCTTCTGGGATCCCAGTTATTCTAATATTGTTCTGTCTTATGGTATCACTTACCTCTCAAATTCTCCCCTCATGATTCAGTAGTTGTTTATCTCTTTTTCTCAGCTTCTTTATTCTCCATCATTTGGTCTTCTATATCACTAATTCTCTCTTCTGCCTCACTTATCCTAGCAGTTAGAGCCTCCATTTTTTATTGCACTTCATTAATAGTCTTTTTGATTTCGACTTGGTTAGATTTTAGTTTTTATTTCTCCAGAAAGGCATTCTCTAGTGTCTGTTATGCTTTTTCAAGCCCAGCTAGTATCTTTATAATCGTCATTCTGAACTCCAGTTCTGACATCCTACTAATGTCGGTATTGATTAGGTCCCTGGCAGTCGGTACTGCCTCTTGTTCTTGTTTTTGAGGTGAATATTTCCATCTTGTCATTTTGTCCAGAGAAGAATAGGTGAATGAGAGAACAAAATGCTAAAGTGTAACAACGACCCCAGAAAAATATATACTAAACAAATCAGAAAAGACCCAGAACTGGGGGGAAAGAAAGGAAAAAAAAAAAAAACAAAAAAGAATATGATCAGTCTGGTGAATAGAACAGAGCCACACACTAGATTTTGGATCTATTTTGGTCTGTTAGAAGAAACTGCCTCCCAAAATTTTAAAGAAAGAAAAACTTATACATATAAAAAAAATAAGGGTAAGTAAGGTAGGGAGATGGAATATAATTGTAAAGATGAAAATTAAAAAAGATTTTAAAAAAGGAATTGACAAGAAGTTGATTAAAAAAAGAAAATAAATAAAAAAGAATGTGATCAGGTGGGAGACTAGAACAAAGGCATACACTAGATTTAGGGTATATTTTGGTCTGTTAGAAGAAACTGCATCCCAAAATTTTAAAGAAAGTAAAACATATATACACAAAAAATAAGGTTAACTACTATGAAGGGGTAATATATGACTGTAAAAATGAAAATTAAAAAAGATTTTAAAAAAGGAATTGTTAAGATGTTGGTTGAAAAAGGAAAGAAGAAAAATTTTTAAAAAATAGAAAAAGAAGAAAATAAGATTAAAAAAATTAACTTTGAATGACTAAAGAATCATAGGATAAAAGCCATGAATTCTTTGTGCTGTATTCTTCTGGGGGAGAGGCCTGTTGCAGTGATTCTCACGTCTTTGCCCGAGGTGAAATTGCACCACCCTTGCCAGGGGCCAGGCTAGGTAATCTCGGGTTTGCTCTCAATAGCTTTTGTTCCCTGAATGCTTTCCATACAGCTTTGGAGGATGAGCGTGAAAATGGTGGCCTCCCAATCTCTGGCCCCAGAGGAGCCGAGAGCTCGGGGCCCCACTCCTCAGTGAGCCCCCAGAGAAAAGCAGTCAATCACCCCCATCTCCCTGGTCTCTGGCTGCACTCCATGCTCACCCAGCCTGTGACCAAGCATTTCTTTCTCTGGCACACAACCCTGTTTGGAGTCTTCACACCCAGCAGATTCCTGTGGTGTGCTCCTGTGCCGCTCCTCCTGGGGGAGGAAGGGGAGTCTCTTTGGATCTGCTGCTTATTGGGTCCCAGCTCGAAGAGTAGTGGCCCGACTGTGCCGCGGATCATGGTTTATGGCAACCCTGAGCTGAGAGCCCCCTCCTTGGCTTCCTCACTCTGATACCTGGGAGCTCTGCCACACTCAGGCACCCCTGGTCTTTCTGTGACCCTGAGGGTCCTGAGACCGCACTGTCCCAGTGAGGGTTCCACCCCTCACTTAGCTACTGGAGCAACATCCCTCAGTGGAGCCAACTTCTATAAGTTCTGATTTTGTGCTCCACTCCTCTGTCATTTGCCAGTAGTAGGCTGACAGAGGCTTCCCCCGCCACCCATGGTCTATCTTCCCAAATATTGTCTCGGATTCAGTTCTCTGCATGTTCTACCTTCCAGAAAGTGGTCACTTTCCTGTTCATAGAATTGCTGCTATTCTTTTCTTCGATCTCCTGTTGAGTTTGTAGGTGTTCAGAATGGTTTGATAAGCATCTAGCTGAATTCCTGGGACCAGAGAAATTTAGGTCTCCTACTCCTCCGCCATCTTACTCCTCCCTCTCGAGGTTGAGCAGCTTTGACAATGTCTGCTCACCATGCTGCAGAGCTGAAGTGGACACAGGCCGGTCCGTTCCAGTATGCTCTGTTTATTAAAATAAATCTTAATAAATTTGAAAGCACTCCAGTCATAAAAGTTCTAATGTCAACAATGGAATTTTATTAGAAATCAGTAAAAGGGAGACTTTCATTTTAAAAAATACCCAAATACTTGGAAATGAAGGAGCACACTTAAAAATAACAAATGGATCAGGAAATCACAGTGTAACTAGAAAACATTTTTAACTGATAATGAAAATAAAACTTCTCTACAGGATACATCATACAGAATCATAAAGGGGAAATTTATAGCTTTAAATATTTATCTTTTAAAAAAGAGGATAATTTCTTGAGACTAAAGTAAGAGGAGCGATTTAAACCAAAATGAGTCAGATTATATCAAAGGAAGGAAACAATAAATTAAGAAAAACTAATGGTAACAAAAGTTATTTCACTGAAATGTTGATGAAATTGATAATCTCTAGGCCAAAAAGAAAAAAAGAAAAAGATTAAGGAATAAAAAAAAAAAATACCCCACAGATTACCAAACGTCAGGAATTAAAGGATCTCAGTATTCTATTACGTTGAAAGAATGATGAGATATTTTCATCAACTTTATGCCAATAAATTTAAAAACCTAGGTCATATCTACACATTCCATGAAAAAACATAACTTTCCCACAATAATAGAGGAAGGAATATAATATCCAAAAAGCCATTTATTTTTCAGATTTCATTTATAATTAAACTTTTTCCACAGAATAAACTTCAGGACCAGATGCTTTCCCTGGTAAATTCAAATATTTAAAGAGAATACCAACCATACATAAACTTGCCTGTGAAATAAAGAGAATATTTCCCAACTTCTTTTATTAAGCAAGCATAACATTGATACCGAAGCCAGGTAAGGACATCACAGAAATTAAAATTACAGACTAATACTTTTCATGAACTTATACAGAATAATCCATAGCAACATATTTGGAATTTAATCCAGCAATATTAAAAAAAAAAAAAATGTTAATGCACTAGAACCAGGTGAAGGTTATCCAAAGAATGCAAGATTGATTTGACGTTTGATAATCAGTGCAAAAAATGTATAGTTGATGCCATACTTACTGGTAATATTGGATGTTTTCTCACTGAAGTCAGCAATAAGACAAAGGTGACTTTTTCCACGACTTTTACTTAACATTGTGGTATAAGGCAATACACATACACATGTACCATGTGTGTACTCATGTGAAAAGTGTTTAACATCATGAGTTGTAAGGGTAATGCTAAGTAAAATAGGAGAACATTTTATGGATGACTCAAAGTTTCCAGTGGGCATTTTTTACATACAGTCTCTTTAAGATTTTTTCAGTCACTCTTAAGACATCACAACCTTGTTCAATTTATGAAATCTAAATGGAAAACTTTCTTCATCCTTGAAAATTGGAAGATTTTCTGATCTAAGATTCTTCTCTACAACACTCTCTATGTATTTTTCACATTGAAAGAAGTAAACCATTTCGATGCTTCTGGTCAGATGGACCTCTTTACATTTCAGAACTTTATTCCTTTCATCATCTTGGTCTCCTACTGAATGATACCCAATTCCTATAGTGCTTACCTATGACTTCTTGGAAGTGTCCAAAGATAGCTCATTTTCTTTCAGGCAGTATGTAGGTAAATAGGTCAACGGTGCCTGCTATTAACCCCTTCTTAAGAGGAAGAGAAAATCTATTAAAAGTTTCTGCAGCAATGTACATAAAGGATTGGGGAAATACATCTGCTATAAATTCCAAATTTATTTGGTAGAGCATCTGGAACACAACAGAAACAAAGTAGCAATACTAAGCAGGAGCCAATGGAACATGCTTGGAAGACTTTTCCAGGACCTTGGCTTTCTTATGGGGGCACATTATTACTTATTCAGGAAGAATCTTGCCCAGTGCAAGAGACACATGGAATTATATACCTATTTGGGAAAAACTTAAAAAAAAAAAAAATACACCAATAAAGCCATGAGGTTATTCAAAGAAAGAAAGCAAAATTGATATTCAGGTGTCTCTGAACAATTTCTTGGTCTTCAGCTTTTCACTGTCTGAGAAAGCAGAATACTTTGCAAGTTGAAACCAAGGTAAACTCAGCATTTTCCCCAGTAGTATTTCTAGAGAAACACGTAAGAGTTCTTAGAAGTGCTACATGAGTTAAAAATCAGTAAGAGCCTTCCCTAGGTAGACAAGCTTTTTTTCTTTTAATCACTGCTGTATCTCTAAATTCAGTTTTATGCTGTGTCATAAAATACAGTTACCTTGTCTCCTCTATAGCTCCCTTAAAGTTTTTAAGGAAAAAAACCCCATAGTTTTCTATACTATTTACTTGGTGCTCATGCTTACTTCGAATTGTAGCTTTCAGTTTCCTGTGTTGCCTTTAGTTTTTATTAATTTTGTAATCTTGTGGGAAACCTTAGCTTGCCAACAAAATTAGGAGCTAAGATAGTACATTGTGTGAAATGTAGTCTCATTGTAATTTCCTTAGTTGAGATTTAACAATGAACCTTCAGGTCATTTTCAAATGTGTTCTTAAAAATTTAATTTCCTTTACTTGTGATAGTAGCATAAAACTAAGATACCCAGTTAAGTAAGGTCATTGTATTAGTACACTTTATATTTTTTTCTTTGCAGGTACTTTGAGGTACTTTGCAGGGTTGTGAAATGTGCTCAGCTTGACTGCAGCCTGAGGACTAAAGTAGATAGGAAAAGCAGTGGTTTCTCAAGGATAGTAGTGTGATGGAATCCTGGACTGAGCCTGATTTTAGTGATGTTGTTAATGTTTTTCTTTCTGCAGCACAAAAATTCATTGCCACTATGGTAGATAAATTCTGACTAAAACTGACAAATATATTTTAATCCAGAAATAGGTCAGTGGTGTTAATTTTATCCACACGTAATCAGTGAATTGTCCTGTGTACTTTGAACTGCAGAACAAAAGTATTCTGTGTGTAAATATGTCAGTGTTACTTTTGAACCTGCAATTAAAAATCAAGTAAAATGTTTTTCTGAATGTTTCTGGAATCCATAATATTCATCTTTGAATCACTAATCATGCTATTAATAGGGTTTCTTGAATTAAAAATTAAGTTTCTTCCCCTTGCCATTGGAAACAAAACATTTCAGCAGTGTGGTCAAGGTAACTGATGATCATTGGCTCTTCAAAAGATTCTTCTTCCTACTTTTTCTATTTATTTGCTGGAGCACAAGGAGTTAGGTGCCTAAAACATGTGGCGGAAGAATTAAGGCAACACAACCTGCCTTGTCTTTTACGTCCTTGAATCAAGGACTGCTTAGCAACAAACCTGAAACCATAGTTTTTTGCCTAGTGATCGCCTGTATTTGTCTGGTTTCATTTTTAGATCATGTTATTCTTCAGATTATTGCATTTTCCCAATGACCTCAAAGATCAGCTCTCTCTGTAATATAGGTTAGATGACAGAGCCGTAGACAAACCACTTAGCATTGCCCTAGATTGTATGCCATGTGCTCTGTGAGTGGCCAGGCAGAAAATCTAATTTCCTGACAATATACGTGACCCAATAATATATATTTGATAGTCAGCAAATCCACTTTACCTGATAGGAATTCCCAGCATTATATTCAGATTCTTGGTTAACTCAGGTCCAGCGAGGAGACTGCTAGCTAGTAACAAATTTCTGTTGCCTAGATCTGAAGACAAACTCAGAATTGGTTGTATTGTAGAGTGTAAAACAAGAAAGATGAATATACTCACAACAGTACATGTATCCTCAATGGGAAGGTTTAGGGGAGATACTTGTGAATGACAGTGTTGCTACTAGACAAACTTCAGGTTAGTGAATTACCTGGAAGCTCAGTTTCATGTGGGCTCTGTATGAACTGGATACATTTAACCTAAAGGAACAAAGACTTGAGGGTCTTCTGTCTCTTTCCAAATGAATGAAAGATTGCACACTGAGAGAGAGAGGTTGGACTTACTTTGTTTTGCTTTAGGAGGTAGAAGCACACCCAATGGTGGCAGGTTTTTGGAAGTTGAGTTTAGCTTAACTTAACATTTTTTAAAATTCTACATGGTGAGAGGTAGACTCAGCCTGCCTGGACAAGCAGTGAGTGTCTATCATTGACCAGTCTGCCAGGGATGTTGGCAAAGAGACTGTTGATCTGGCAGGGATTTGCATTTGTCACTTTTAAAGTTCATTTCGACCCTGGTTCTGTTACATTTGCCCTTGGATTTGGCAGCACCATCCTCTCTCTGATCTCTGATTTTCCTTTTGTTGACTACAGGATAAGATACAGAGGGGGGAGAAAAGCCTAAATCCACCTCTTAATTACTAGTGCATGTACTTATTAATGAACTTGTACAAACATTTTTATTATACCACTCTTTTGCGGCTTCTGGGACCATTTCATTACTGTAATGCCCAGATTCTCAAACCACATATTCGTGTGGCTCTAACTTAATTCTTTTCTTAGGTCATGTGTGTTTGCTTTCACTCTCCCTCAGTCAGCATTACTTAATGTAGCAATTAGTCATCTGAGAGTGTGAAGTTAGAAACTTCTGTGTCCCTTTATGTAAAAGGCTTTTTTAATGAAGCAGAAGATATTTGACTTCTTAGAAGTCTCATCAATGCCTACAAATTCAAGGCAAGGTTTAGAAAGTGGCTTATTTAAGGCCCAGAATCAAATGGGCCAAAGAAAAATGAATGCACAATTGTTTCTCATTAAATGCATTCCTAATCCAGAACTTTTCAAAATAGGCTTCCATGGTCAAATAAGTCAGAGAAATATTTATAAGAGTCCTATTTACCATTTATTAGGCATGTAGTAAGTGTATGGATTAGGTTTAGAGTTTTATATATATTTTTTCATTCTCATCACCCTATGAGGTAAAAGTTCTTATCATTGCTCTTCTTTCGTAGATGAAGAATCTGAGAAATAGAAAAGTCAAATAAATTGCTACTACCTCGGTAGTAAATGGTAGTGCCAGGAATTCAGTGAAGCACATAATCCTAGGTCTCCACTACTCAGAGACCTAATTGTACATTTGTGTTTTATTAATCTTTGTAAGAGAAAGATTGTTACCATTTTATTCCAAAGGTATTTGATCATAGGGCACTTGAATGGGACCTGATGAGAGACCAGCTTTTTTCTTCTCAGAAACACCACCTTTAATTATCTTTCAGCTGTCTTTTTGATTAAAAATCATTTCAATAGAGGAAAAAGTTCTCATTAGAAGAACTCCCATTTTGATTTATAACAGGATGTTGTGAAATACTTGTGAAGATGATTTATTACTGGAAGTTATCAAACAGGGCGGCCTTTATAAAGGAAAGAGCGTGTTGAAAATGAAGTTTTGCATGAGTGGTAATGAATGACAATTGTTACGGGATGAGTTTAGGGGTGGTTTGTTATGCAGCAATAGCAAATCAATACAGAGAATGTATGTGTGAGTTTTGTAGGAGTTGGTAATAAAAGGGTGACAGATAGGATCTTAGTGGGTGTTACCTGAGTGAGAGCTTCGATGACTATTCCAAATCTCTGGTTCCAGAGAAAGAGTTACAGTGTGAAATTGCATGGTGATATGGCCAGACGTTGAAGGGGTAAGAGCTACCTTTACAGTTTCTGGGCTGCTGAGAGATGGGGAAGATTGATCCTGCCCATTTTCTCTTAGGTCCAAAGTTGTGCTCTAGAAATAGGTGAGCTTGGAGGCTACTGGAAACTGCGATGGTATGGACAAAAATGAGCTGCATCTGAGGATTGCACCTCCATGATGGAGATTAAGTTGAATCTCACGGGAGTTGAAAAATGTCCTTGAGAGCTGCTTGGGATTTAGTGGCCCTGCAGACAGTGAGCTTAGTAAGCCAATGGGAAAGGAACAACAATCTCACTGCCGTATACATATGCAGGGAAATAGCAATGACAGGCACAAAACACGACAGGCAACTTAACATGGGCTGTTTCTCCTTCCCTGCTACAAACCAGAGAGGTAAACCCAGGAAACAAAGAGGGGATTTATAAGAAGAATCCTACCACATTCACCTTTATGTCAGCCCGAGTTCTATGAGCTAACGGGTGAGCAATACCAATAAGCTGTTATTGGTGGCTGGATGAGGAGGGCTTTGCACCCAATATGAAATTAAAATATCTGTACTAAACAGTCTTAATAACTGAAAGTACCCAAAAAGTGATGAAAGGGTTCGTAATTACTGTTAATGAAGCTTATCATGCAAAGGTAAAAAGAAAATTCTCCAAGTACCATTAGTAGCAATTACAGAAAAATTAAAAAAAAAAAATTTTGTATTTATATTTCAATAAACTTCGATTCCTCAGGCATGATGAATGAATTTTGATTAAATATATTTAGTTGTCATAAATGGACGTCTACTTGAAATTGCTGAGCACAATTTTGGGGCTTTGGCCAAATGGTCTGGTTCCTTTCTTTAAAAAAGAAAACCAGGGGCGCCTGGGTGGCTCAGTCGTTAAGCGTCTGCCTTCGGCTCAGGTCATGATCCCAGGGTCCTGGGATCGAGCCCCGCATCGGGCTCCCGGCTCAGCGGGAAGCCTGCTTCTCCCTCTCCCACTCCCCCTGCTTGTGTTCCCTCTCTCAATGTGTCTCTCCGTCAAATAAATAAATAAAATCTTAAAAAAAAAAAAAAGAAAAAAGAAAACCAGTTTGGAAAAAGCTGAGTTCATGTTAGGTCGATCATGCTGAGGGATGCTCAGTTACCTAATTAAGAACAGCTGAGTGATACAGAAGTTATTATTTGTTGTGAGGGAAAAGATTGCTTAGTCCAACCAAGGGCCAAACTGTGATGCCAAAGAATGTTTCAGAGGAAGCAGTAGCTCCTAGAACAATATAGGAACTAATTGCCTTGGGTGGAGGGGAACCCCCATGTAGAGGGAAATAGCAGAGTTAATTAGTACTTCCTAAAGCACTAAACTAGAACTGGTAGGTATTGATGGATTTATTTAACATTTCAGAGTAAATTGCACTTACATGGGTAAGATCTGTACAAAGGCCTGAGGCGACTTACATGGTCATGGATGTCGCCACCAGGTAAAGCTGCAGTTTTGGGTGTGTTTGAAATTATTGTGACACTCAGGATTTTGTGTAAGGCAAAGCAACTATTTTTTTTTTTTTTTTAAAGATTTTATTTATTTATTTGACAGAGAGAGACACAGCGAGAGAGGGAACACAAGCAGGGGGAGTGGGAGAGGGAGAAGCAGGCTTCCGGCCGAGCAGGGAGCCCGATGCGGGGCTCGATCCCAGGACCCTGGGATCATGACCTGGGCCGAAGGCAGACGCTTAACGACTGAGCCACCCAGGCGCCCCGCAAAGCAACTATTTTTGTTTAGAGATGTTTGGTTTCTTATTTATAAATATCATTGTGGACTTGAAGTGTGGAACATCAGCTATGACAATAACTGGTATTGGTAGCAGAACGAAGATGCAAAGCACAGCCCTGAATGAATTGGAAGGGTATGTGTGGGAAGCAAATGGGGCCAGTACATTCTGAAAGTCAAAACCATTTGCTATGATCGTAATAGCACAATTAGGAACTAAAGAGCCCTTGAAGCTCTATGTGACTTCAACATTGTTTCTGGTTCTTCTGATTTAAAAAACATTTTTATAGGCAAATTTTAAATGAACAATGAGACTGTTAAAGTTGTAACATAGTTTTAAGGAGAAGGACACATATTGGCCTTACATTTTCTATCCATCTCAAAATGCAGGAATGTACAATTTAGCAAATACTTAGCCACAACACTTCTAGACTGGACCTTTAAAATTATTTTCCTTTTCATCGGGTATTTTTATGAAGAGCTTTTCAGTCTTCTCTATCAAAAGCTCACTTGTAGGTAAAGGGCTTGCAAAATGAGAAATATGGTGTGAGTCCTCAAACTTTGACTTTATCGTAGCATCAATAGTTAGTAAATGTGATCATGGAATTATGTATGCCACACCACCAAAATTAGGCCGAAGGGTATAGCTACTTACACTTCTCTCTTTATAGTGAGACCTATAAAATGCTCTTCGTTTAAATGGAGACATAAAATAGGACTGCAGTTAAGCCTTGCATTGGTGTCTAAAACTCCACATCGTGTATAGCTTTTTTCCTAAAGAAAAGTGCTCTTGTAACTGAAAACCTGGTGTGTGTGTTTTGCTATAATAGTTAGAAAGGCTTTAAGTTGTGTTAGTCTGAGCTGTTCCAATATGTGACTATCTCCCTATGGCTTCCTTAGTTAAGAACTACATTTTTTGAACCTTGAAAGTGCATGGTTACAAAGATATTTGTAAGTATGTCAGTGAAATGATGAAACACCTCAAGCCAGTTATGAAAAAAAAAAGAACATGAACTAAGGGATAAGTTTATTCTGTGCCTGAGGAAACTATTATTTTAAATCCTCTTATATTAAGTTTGTTAGAATGCTGATACCCTAATATATGAACCCATTGCCAGCTAATCTAAGGAAATTCAGTGACAGTAGAGGCAAAACAAAGAAATTATAGGCCCATATTCTCCATTTGTCAACATTAAAAGAGATTGTGTGATATATGACACACTGGCGTGCTATAGCTGGAAAATCAATAAAAACATTGACACTAATAAGTTGTGTAATCTTAGATAAGTTAACCAATCTAAGTTTGTTTTCCATATATGAAATAGTACACATTACAAAGCCGTTTGGGGTCTTAAATAAGCCCACGGGACAATATGACTGATAGTTATTACCAAAAGCTTCTGTTGATGAAATTGCCACCTCTTTCAAGGTCAAGTGCTATTTCTTCCTCGACTACACTGGATTCTGTGTGGGTCTGTCTTACCTGCACTGTCTTACAGATGTTCCTGAGAGGACTGAAGCCTAGTCTGTGAACTCAAACACTTTAGGTTGATTATAGAGATAGTGCTTATATGCAGAAAAATAGACCCTGGGAGTTAGAGGATTGTGGCCGGTTCCACATGGATCATGAAACAACAGGGATGCCAAGTGAGCTCATAGTGAACTGTGGTGTTGAATGAAGCTTCACAAATAGATAGGCCTTAGGTTAGATGGTGAAAGGCTTCTCTAAGCACAGAAAATTGAAGGGAAATACGGATGCATTGGTCCATTGGGTTGCAATAACAGAAAACCACAGACGTAAATTTGTTTTCCCAACTTCTGGAGACTGGAAGTCCAATCCAAGAGCGAGGTGCCAACAGGGTTAGCTTTTTGGTGAGGCCTCTCTTGCGGGTGTGCCAACAGCTGCCTTCTTGTGTCCTTGTGTGGCCATCCCACTGTGCTGGCACACTCCATTGTCTCTTCCTCTTCTTTTAAGGACAACAGTATGTTTGGATTAGGGCTCCACACTTAGGACCTCATTTAACATTAATTACTTCCTTAAAGGCCCTATCTCCAAATATAGTAACAATGGGAGTGAGGACTTCAACTGGCTTGAAAATTTTTTTTGGGGGGGGGGGACAAAATTCAGTCCATTACAACTATATAATACTGGAAGGGTGAGTTAGGACAAGATTGTCAGGGAACTTGCTAAGGCAACATTTCCTATACAGTTTTTACTGACTAACCATTCATAAACAGTGATAATCGCATGTGTGACTCTTACTGCTGGATGATTTGGGGCAAATTAGCTGGCTCTCCACCCCTTCTCCTTTCTCTCCCTGTGTTTTTCTTCAAACAAATAAAAATAGATAAATAAGGAATGATCTTATAGAGATAAACTTGATTCTGCTTCAGTTTGTTTAAACTTATTGATGGGTACAGGATATTTAATTAGTGTTTATAGCCCTCTCTTTCCTGATGTGGTAAGGAAGATTACATGTTCTTATAATTGAGTTCCTGGAACCTCATTGTGCTATGATTTTGGGAGGGGAGGATAATTAGAAAACACTCAGGAAGACTACAGGATATGGTTGTTGGCTGTCTCCTAGAGCTAGTCACCACTATTTGAGTGGGCAGACACCCTCTTGTAGGCAAGTATGTGCATGTGACTGACTTCTAGTTAATGGAATTCAATCACAAGTAGTAAACACTACTTTAGGCCTGGCCATACAAGTCTCTGGTGTCAACTAACCTAAAGTCCATAAAAAGGCAAAACTAATGCATAGAGTCAGAAGTCCAGGCTGAGGTTGCCTTTGGGTCAGAGGGAAGAGGTAGTAATTGGAAGCAGACATGAGGAAGCTTCTTGATGCTATTCTTTGACTCGAAGGGTGGTTATATGGGTGATAGTTCACCTGTGCTTTATAAACTTACATATTTTTATATTTCAGTGGGAAAAATTTTTAAAAATACCCTATCAAGGCTTTTTTCCTATGGTCTTTTCTTTTTTTCTCTTTTGGAGGGCTAGGATAAAAAGGATGTTCAGGGCCACCTTAATTTAAGAAGCACATGTTGAAGATGGCAGAGACTTCACCAGCCTGGGTCTCTGAAAGCTGTCACACCTACCAGTTCGCCTATACGCTATAATAGTTTTGAACCATTTCTCATTTCTGTGTCTTTGTTAGAGTCACTAGCATTACCCTAACACGTTTTTCCATCATTGGTTCTCCCTCTTCTGCTCGCCGCAGTATTCTCATTTTCCCATTTGAATTCACATCTTCATTTTTGGCCATATGATTCCCTAGAACTTACCCTACCACCATTTCTAATCAAGGGTCCTCATTACTTTAAGCTAATTCACATATTCTGTCCCACTGTCCACTGTGAAGGACTGAGCATAAAACTCAATGAAGTGAGATTATAAACCACTTGCTGGGATTTCCCTGAACCTAAGTTTCTTTGATTCTTAGAAGAGCTATAAGAAGAGACTTTCTAACACTAGATTCGGTGATCTGATGATCTGGGGCTGTGGGTGAATGCAATACCCTGCGTGCAGGATCCTGCTGTTGTGCCTAAGGGTGGAGCTGACACAGAAAAAGTCAAATTCAGAAATAAATCCGGCGATCTAGTTTGAGCTATGCCTGAAATACAGGAGAGACTTTTTGTTTTCATAGTCAAGAAGTCCTCCAGGTTGATACATACCTTGAGGAATTTGACTAAATGTTGTTATTTATTCATTCATAAGTATATATTAAGTATCTCTTATATAACATCCTTGGACCTCAGCTGCTTCATCCATAAAATTGGGTTATCCAAGGGCTAAAGACTGACGGAAGATATCTTGTGGTCCCTCTAAATTAGCGATCAGTTTTTAATTTTCGACTGGCTGTATATACCATGACTTTTTATTTAATTATTTCAGTAAACATTTATTATAGCGAAGTTATGCTCCCAGTTTCCATTTCTTCTTTTTGAAACCCAAGCATTTTACCTCCATTTTATCCCATCATCTCTTTCCTATAGGAAATACACACCAGGGGCGCCTGGGTGGCTCAGTCGTTAAGCGTCTGCCTTTGGCTCAGGTCGTGATCCCAGGGTCCTGGGATTGAGCCCCGCATCGGGCTCCCTGCTCGGCGGGGAGCCTGCTTCTCCCTTTCCCACTCCCCCTGCTTGCGTTCCCTCTCTCGCTGTGTCTCTCTCTGTCAAATAAATAAATAAAATAAAATCTAAAAAAAAAAAAAAAATACACACCAATAATATCACATTAAATTTCCATCACATCGGTATTTTTTCAAGTGAAAATTATTTGTCTTATTTATGCTGTTGGGAAAGATTTTGTAAAACTGGTTTAAAATGTATAATTTTATCTTTCACATGTTTCGTTCATGCTCTTTTACATCAACCCAATTAAGACGGATGCTTGGTTATCGTTGTGTGGTAGAAAGTAAATTCTTTTAAGGCAATTATCTCATGACATTACGAAGTTTCAAGGTTCATCCACTTTGGGGGAACTGTAGAATTAGGAAAAAAATCTCACTTATGTTAAAAGTGTCACAAAGCTTGCCTTCTTCCCTTAAGAGTGATTTCTAAAATAGGATTTTAGTTTTACTCTCTCAAGTTCTCCGAATGAAGGAAAGAACAGTGTGATGCAATGAAGAGACATCAGGAGCCTGCACACCACCCAACCTCAGTGAATATGGACAGGGAATTCCCTGATACTACTGTGTTGCTTTTTGTAGCATTTGACAAGAAGGCATGCATTTCTCAGGATAAAATGCAACTATTAGGAAGTAAGACAGTTTGGTCAAATCAGAATACCTGGATTCATGTACTAATTCTGCTGTTTGTGATTTTGGGCAACATAGGCTACATTGGCCTCTTTCTGAATTCAGGAATAAAATAAAACACAACCAAATTGCAATTCCTCATCTGAGTACTATTGTTTTTCAGTGATAAAAATGTAAATATGGTAGTACCTTGCTCACTGTGGAACTGTGCTTAAGCCCATGGCAGAGCCTTAATCTTGGGTATTGGCATACACAAATAGAAAAAGATGTAATAAATCATGTGGTGTTTTCCCACCCTGGGGCAGATACTCTGCTCATGACGCTTCTCTATTGTCTCTTCTTGGAATGTCACTGAATCCATCAAATGACTAGTACTAAGCTTACCGAAAGTCAAGACTAGCTCTGTATCTCGGAGATACTTGAGTTCACTTTGAAAATTTCTATGTATTCGGCAAGTGTCCTTCTTTAAAAAACAAAAAACAAAAAACCCCCAAAACCTATTCTCCTTAATGCCTTGTCCCTAATCAGCATTGTTCAAAATCCCTTCAAAACCTGTTCATCCTATAAGCTTAATTCCCTCCATTGAAGAATTTTGAATTTCTTTTGGCAGTCTTTATTTTTCTTGAACACTTAGGAGAGACTAAGGGCAATTATTTTCAAATGATATTTTTGAACTATACAAATACATAAGTATTTCTACTGCTTCTGTTCACAAAAAAAAGAGCATTTTGTTACATGATTGGAATTGTTCTTTTTATACTAATTTGAGCACAAACACCTTGGAATAAATTTATCAGCCCCTGAATACCCACTGTGGGTTACCACAGGCCACTCCTGTAAATGAGATATTGCAGCCCAATGAGTAAATACATTTCAAAATGAAAAGGGAAGTATTTTAACAATTTTTCTTACTTTACTCAGATGTTCGGTAGTTGGTAACTAAATTCACTAATGTTTTAATTAATGGAAAAAGATCATCTAAAATTAAAAGTAAATATCTTATTTATTACAGAATAGGATGAACAAAGCAAATATGAAAACTGTAATTGGTATAAGTTAACCTGAATTTGGTGGGGTAAAGCAAGAGGTTAATAGGTGTATGCACTGGGGAAGAAAAAAAACAAAACTGCTTAAACTATAATTGTTGCATTAACTTGTTTACATGATATTGGTTGATATTTAAAAGATTCGGGGCCATTTTAAAAAGCAAGATGTTTACTCTCTTACCCAGCAACAGCCTGGGAAATTAAATTGAAAGCAGCTGCTGCAGTGATAATGCCAGACCTCAGTATAAATGTCAACAGAGAAAACAGAGTTGTATGTTGGTATGCTTGTTTGGTTTTTTGAGAGAGAGAAATGTGACTTCAAGAAGGGAAATTGCCTTAAAGGAAGAACCAGAGAAATGGTTTTTCTCCTGAAAGTTTCAGGGGGCTAGCCTGGAAACTCTGATAAGCAAACAAGTAAGAAAACAAGTTAATTAGAGATAACTGTTTTCATACAATAAATAGGAAAATTAAGTGATAATATCCTTGAGATATTCAAACATCAATTTTTAAGTACCTAAGCTAACATAAAAATCAAAAGCAAAATTTTTGCAATCATGTTCAATGGTACATCATCTATTTGAGTACCTTTTACATGCAAGTGCCTGTATTAAATTCTATGGGGACAAAAGGGAAAGAAGACACATGTAGACTTCAAGATTCCTCTGTAAAGAAAGAGGACATCAGGATGGTATTACATTTCTTATTAAAGTCACTGGAAACTCAAAAAAAAGTTATCTACTCTAAGTTCTGAGAGGAAATGATTTTAGCTGTCCAAGATGATCCACAAATGGGGTACCCCTCCTGGCATTTGAATCAGGGTGGCAGAAGTGATGCTGCCTATTGTCTGAGGCTATGTCATAGGTAGTCTTGCAACTTCTGCCTTGGTTTCTTGAAACGATGAGCCTGGGTGAAGCTTAGCAGCCACATTATAAGTATGACTACCTCGAGGTGCTCACGTAAGGAAGATCAAGTTAGCTGTGCGGAGAGGACACATAAAAAGAGACCAGTGATGAACATCTCCAAGCCACTGCAACTAACCCAGCCCAACCACTAGACCTGACAGTGAAGTGGCCACATTGATGTTTCAGCACCAGTAGACACCAAGTGGAGAACCAAGACTCTAGTCAAGCCTTTTCAGAAATCTCCAGCCATTTGAGGAAGCAGACATTCTTGTTTTGTTCCTCGTTAGTATAAAGAGTATACCCGAGTAATAGAACTGTTAGAATGTGAGGATATTTGCCATGAATGTTTTTGGTGAAATCTTGATCACATTAACATGATAAACTTCTGTTTGCTAAGAATTTGGAAGGATGTTGAATTCAGGTTGATTTCATCCAAGTAAGAGTTCTCCTATATTCTTGATCACTCAATGCATTAATTATTCTAATTTGGTGTGCTAATTTGAAACAACCTGAAAACAACAACAGTGTACAACTGGTTGTGATTTATAAATTCACTTCTCAGTACTAATAAGGCTTTTGGAGTATTGAACTTCTTTTTATTAGTGGGCTTGACCTCTTTCATACTGTACTTCTCTGGTGTTGATACCAAATTTATACTAACCTCATATACTGAATATGAGAGAACTTCCACCTTTTCTATAAAAAAATACATTGAATTAAAATTACTGGTTCAATGAAAACTTTCATAATTTGTTTTTATTTGGGGTGAGTGGATAGTGATTTTAGATTAAAATTTCATAGTGGTTATGGCAACATTTCATGTTCAATTTTCTCTAGACACAGTTTTATAATTTTCTATTTTTCTGTAGTTTATTTCACACAAGTGTTCAAATATACTGGCATAAAAATTTTCATTTTTTATTATGGGCTTAGTTCCTCCTGAATTTATAGTTATGATCCTCTTTACATACTATTTTAAGGCTTTTCTTTTCCTTTTCTATGGATCAATCTTGTTAAAGGTTAGTTGATCTAATTATTTCAAAGAACAAAATTTTGGCTTTATTAGAAAGTCTTTTGGTTTTTTACTTGATCTATTTTCACTTAAACTTTTATCATTTATTGTTCTATTGTATTTGAGTTTATTCTTTTTTCCTGTTTTCTCATTTCCCAAGCTAGATAATTATCTCATTAATTTTTAATGACTAGAAGAGTCTGGAGGTTTTCCCAAGTGATAGGTCAGGCACGATGCAATGAGCCATGCTAATTGTTCTGGAGTGATTGTCCTAGCTATGGAAATTCATCCAAGTGTTTTAGGTATTGAGGTGATATATATAGATGTAATGTTAAGAAGTGACTCTGAATCTGAGGAGAGAATGATTTGGAAAAGCCAGAAATACATTTAAGAAAGCTGTTTGGTTTATCTAAGCTTCTGAAATCATCTGCCAGAATAGAAACTTAATATAGATGGTAGCGTTAGTGAAGATGGGGAAAAATAAATGGACTCAAGATACATTTGTGACATAAAATTGCCTGAAATTCTTGATGGATTAGGTCAATCACTGTTAGGCCATTTCTCAGATGTGGCATCACCAGTAACAGGAATAACATGCTTCTATTGTTACACTACTTAATACTTGTTGAATCAATGAGTGGAAAGCTGCTGAGTTAGTGAAGCCCAATGAGGAACGTGCTGCTTCTTCCTTTATATTTTACTCTGCTTACAGAAGAAGAATGAACTGATGCATAAAAGAGCAGTATCATTTTAGTGAGTGCCCATATCAGTGCCCTCAATTTTCCAATTATTTTGATTTCAGTATTATGTTTAATAACAAGATTTGGATCTTTTGTTTATTAGAAATGTGGAGCTAAACTTTAGGGTTAGTGTATCTCACTGGTATGGATTCATGAAGCCTGAGGATTTTATTCTACAATGAAATAACAATTTTCATGACCAGAATTCTCCATGAGTGTCATAATTCAAAAAACGTAGTTGTAGAAATAGCTAAGGGAAATGAAGAATAGAAAAAGATGCCTATTGATTTCTTTAGCTATTTGGAATTTACTTTCTTAAAGTTCTAATTTAATACTTGATATAAGACAGGCTATATATCTTAAAAGCAACTTACATCAAACAAGAGTTAGGGAAACAACAAAGAGGCCATTGGAGCTGAAGAATGGGAATATTTTGCATATAGAGGAGACTAAGGCTTTAATGACCTAATCCTCTTAATATTTTAAAAGTACTTTTAAATCCATCCTCAGATATTTGAAGACATATTATGTTTATTGAAAAAAGAAATCCTAGGTCAGGTTTTTATTTTAGGGATGGTTTGTTTAGCACCTTGATAAGATTACATTAAACTTAAAGGTTTCCAACTCTATAAAGTAATTCCATTTTCATTTTGGTTTCTCTTTGGTAGAAAGATTCTAGATAAGAAATGAGTAAAATTTCAGGCAATGTTTATTAGAAAATAATTTATCAATGTATTAGTAAAGCTTGAACTTTATTTTTATTTTTTATTGAAATATAATTGACATAAATGTGTAAGTTTCAGGTGTACAGTGTGTTGATTTGATACCTTTATTATTACGATAGCATTACCTCCATAGTATTAGCTGGGACCTCCATCTATAACATAATTAAGAATTTTTGTGTGTGGCAAGAGCAATTTGGATCTAGTCTCTTCACAATTGAAGTTTTTAATAGAATATGGTTGACTATAACTATGCTATGTGTTAGAACTCCAAAGCTTATTTACTAGTTACAAGTTCGTGTCTTTTCCAATATGAATGCCTTTTTTTGTTTTGTTTTGCTATAGCTAAGTTTTTGCAGTACTATGTTAAGTAAGAGTGAGGGCCCTTCTGTTGTCTCTAATCTTGGAGGATAGCTTTCAGCCTTTCACTGCTGACTGTGATGTTAGCTGTGGGTTTGTAATATAGGTCTTTTATTATGCTGGGGTATGTTCATTCTATACCCAACTTTGTTGAGGGTTTTTATGATGAAAGGTTGTTGTATTTTGCCAAACCTTTTTTTTTTTTTTTTTTTTACATGTATTAAGATGATCCCGTAACTTTTATCTTTTATTCTATTAATGTGGTGTTTCACATTTATTGATTTGCATGTTGAACCATATTTGCAAATCTGGGGTAAATCCTACTTTCCTGATCATGGTGTGCAATACTTCTAATGTGTTCTTGAAATCTGTTTGCTAATATTTTGTTGAAAATTTTTGCATCTATATTCATCAGGAATATTGGCCTATAAGTTTCTTTCATTGTAGAGTCCTTATCTATCTTGAATCTCCGGTAATATTGGTCTCATAAAATGAGTTTTGGAATGTTCCCTTCTCTTAAATTTTTTTTGGGGGGAAAGATTGAGAAAGATTGACATTAATTCCTTAAATGTTTGGTAGAATTCACCAGTGAAACCATCTGATCCTAGGCTTTTCTGTGTTGGGAGATTTTGATAATGATTCAAAATTATTACTCCTATTAGTCTCTTCAGATGTACTGTTTCTTATGATTCAGGCATGATAAGTATATGATTCTAAGAATTTATCCATTTCTTCTAGGTTATATTTCTTGTTGATGCATAATTGTTTAGAGTGGTATTTTATGATCCTATGTATTGCTATAATAGCAGTTTTTTCCCCTGTTCTCTATATTATATACTTCCACACTGACCTTTGTTATTTTCTTCCTTCTGACAACTTTGAACTTAGGTTGTTCTTCCTTTTCTAGTTCCTTGAGTTATAAATTTAGGTTGGTTGTTTGAGATCTTCTTATTTACTTAATACATGCATTTGTTTCTATATATTTCCCTCTAGGAACTGCTTTTGCACTTTCTCATAGGCTTTGGTGTGTTAAGACTTTTTTTTTTAATTTCCTGTTTGATTTCATCTTTGATCTATTGGTTGTTCAGGAGTGTGCTGTTTAATTTCCATATGATTGTAAAATTTCCAGCTTTCCTCTTGGTGACTTCCAGTTTCATAATGTATTCAGAAAAGATCCTTGATATGATTTTAGTCTTCTTGAATTTGTTAAGAATTGTTTTGTGGCCTAACATGTGATCTGTCCTAGAGAATGTTAAATTTTTCTCTAATAAATGTTTATGAGGGTTTAAATATATCTTTCTAATCATGGCTTTAGTTGTGCCCAGCATGTGTTGTTTTTTTTTTTTTATTTTATTTTATTATGTTAGCCACCATACATCATTAGCTTTTTTATATTATGTTATATTAATCACCATACATTACATCATTAGTTTTTGATGTAGTGATCCATGATTCATGGTTTTTGTATAACACCCAGTGCTCCATGCAGTACGGGCTCTCCCTAATACCCATTACCAGGTTAACCCATCCCCCTACCCCCCTTCCCTCTAAAACCCTCAGTTTGTTTCTCAGAGTCCATAGTCTCTCATGGTTCATCTCTTCCTCCGATTCCCACCCCCCTTCATTTTTCCCTTTCTTCTCCTAATGTCCTCCATGATATTATGCTCCACAAATAAGTGAAACCATATGATAATTGACTTTCTCTGCTTGACTTATTTCACTTAGCATAATCTCCTCCAGTCCCATCCATGTTGATGTAAAAGTTGGGTATTCATCCTTTCTGATGGCTGAGTAATATTCCATTGTATATATGGACCACATCTTCTTTATCCATTCATCTGTTGAAGGGCATCTCGCCTCTTTCCACAGTTTGGCTATTGCGGACATTGCTGCTCTGAACATTGGGGTGCATATGGCCCTTCTTTTCACTACATCTGTGTTTTGGGGGTAAATACCCAGGAGTGCAATTGCTGGGTCATAGGGTAGCTCTATTTTTAATTTTCTGAGGCACCTTCCACACTGTTTTCCAAAGTGGCCGTACCAACTTGCATTCCCACCAACAGTGTAAGAGGGTTCCCCTTTCTCCACCTCTCCAACATTTGTGGTGTCTTGCCTTGTCAATTTTTGCCATTCTAACTGGTGTAAGGTGGTATCTCAGTGTGGTTTTGATTTGAATTTCCCTGATGATATGTTTTGATACATTGTATTTTCATTATCATTTAGTGCAAAATACAAAGTTTCCTTGTTATTTCTATGTTCTTAAGTTATTTAAAAACATGTTTCATTTTCAAATATTTGGCAGTGTTCTAGGTATTTGTTAAGGTCTTCAAGCTCATTTCTATTGTAGTCAGGTAAATGGCTTTCCCCCGTTTTATATACTATTAAGTCCTTTGAAATATAAGACCTTTTTTGTTTAGTGTTTGAATGTTTCCCGCCTCCCCAATCCTTTCACTTTAAACCTTTCTCAAACCGTATATTTAAAATCTAATGTATAGCATATAATTTCTTTTAATCCAATGTGGTGTTTGATTTTAATTGTAATACTTAATATGTTCACGTATAATTTCTGCTATTTTTCTGTCCAAATCTACCATTTCCCTATTTTTCTATAGTCCTTTAATTTTCTGAGTTCTTTAGAATTAAATTAAATCTATTTAATTACATTATTGTATATTAACTTGTTACTCATTTTTTTTTTTGTTTATTGGCACAAGAGAGATCACAAAATAATTGCTAGTTTCTTAGTGTTTAATATGTCACTTCCATACCAAAGCAAGTACCTTAGAGCACTTAATTCAAATTACTTCCCCTCAAACTTTTGGGTTATTATAACACATTGTTCTGTTACTTGTTTTTATCAGCAACATTTAATCAAATTTACCCACACATATTTTCTTTTTGTTATCTCTTTCATATTAACTATGTACCTAATTGTACACATGTGTGTGTGTAGTGTGTGTGTGTATTCTCTCTCTTTATTTCTCTTCTTGGCTCTTTCTTTTCCTCCTTCACTCTGTTCCTTTTTCTTTTATTCCTTTTTTTCTTAGAACTCCTTTTAGTATTTTTTTTGTGTCCATCTTCTGTTAAATTCTCATCTTTCAAAACATTTTTATCAAGTATTATAACTCACTTTGATATGATATTTTGCTGCATATAGAATTCTAAGTTGCCAATTATTTTCTTTTTCAGCAATTTACAATACCATTCTATTCTCAACTGGCTTTCTTTGTTTGCTTTTTTTTTTTTTTTTAAATCTCCCAGAATTCAGCTGTAATTCTTACAGTGGGACTTTGGAGAAAACATACATCCTTTGCTTCTGGCTACCTTTAAGATTTTCCCTTTGGTGTTAGTTTCCAATAACTTGATGACGTGTATAAATGTGGCTTTGTTTGCTTGATTTTGGATTGGACTTCATGCTCCGTGTTGAATCTGTGGTTGGATATATTAGAAGTTTTTCTGGTTGGGTATATTAGAAATTTATTACCTTCTTGGGATGCCTGGGTGGCTCAGTCATTAAGCATCTGCCTTTGGCTAAGATCATGATCCCAGGGTCCTGGGATCAAGCCCTGGCACTGCACCAGGCTCCCTGCTCAGCAGGAGGCCTACTTCTCCCTCTCCCACTCCCCTGCTTGTGTTCCCTCTCTGGCTATCCCTCTCTGTCAAATAAATAAATAAAATCTTAAAAAAAAAAAAAAATTATTACCTTCTCAAGTATTATTTCTTTCCTTTCTGTAACCTCCTTCCCTTCCAGGACTGCAAATAAATCTTATATGTGTATTCCCACTCTTGACCTTTTGTCTCATGATCTTTGCTGATGCAAAGATCTTTGTTTCTTTATGCTACTTTATAGTTTGTTCTGACCTAACTTCCATGTCACTAGCTTTCTCTTTAGCTGCTATTAAACTCCTGTACTGGTTTATTACTTTTAGTGAAATAATATTTTTTGGTTAGGAAATAGTTAGAAAATATCCATTTGATTTTTTTATAGGTTCAAGTTTTCTATTGAAATACTCCATCTAATCTCTCAAATATTTATTGCTATTGAATTTAAAATCTGCATCTGATACCTCTAATAACCCAAATCTCCTATGAGTTTTCCTCTTGTCTTTTTTTTTTTCTTTATATTTGGCCCCTTCTCATCTTTTTACATTTCTGTTTTTTTATTAAATGAAAGCCAGACATTTTATTTAAAAAACATTGTAGAGAGGCACCTGGGTGGCTCAGTTGGTTAAGTGACTGCCTTCAGCTCAGGTCATGATCCCAAGGTCCTGGGATCGAGTCCCACATTGGGCTCCCGGCTCAGCAGGGAGCCTGCTTCTCCCTCTGACCCTCTCCCCTCTCATGCTGTTTCTCTCTCGCTCTCTAATAAATAAATAAATAAATAAAATCTTTAAAAAACATTGTAGAAAATTTGAGGCTTTGGATAATGTTATATTCCCCCAAGAGCATTTATATTTTTTTATGAGGGTAATTTAGAGGAGAAAATCACTTTAATCCAAGTATTAAAACCCAGATTTAATTTTTATGTGAGCTAGTATATATCAATATGCTTTTGTTGCTACTACACAGCCCTTTGGAAATCCCATTTGAAAGATTGCTGTTTAGAGAGCTTTTCTTTCTTGGTACATCCAGATATCCAATTTTTGTTTGCACAGTCCTGTGTGATTATTAAATGCTCTGTTGAATTTCTAAGCATCTCAGGAGCCATTTTAGAATCAGTCTTCTGTTAAAATTGGAATGTGAATTCCAACATTTGTATTTCTCTTCTGTCTGGCTTTCTAATTCCTTCAAAAGTTGTTTTATATCTTTCATTCATCTTTTCTAGCTCTTTTTGGTGAAAGGGTTGTTCTGATAAAAGCTAATCTATTATAGACCAAAATTGCATCTCATGCTCAGTTTTCAATTGGATAAAATTGGGTTCCAACTTAGCTCACATTTTTTTGTCAGCACAATACTACATAACACTTTTGTTTTCCATGCACAAAATTCCAGTATTCTATTGTTCCTTAGAAATTATTTTTGTATTGGTACTCTTTCTTATTTAACCAATAACATATTTTTTATGGATAACATTTTAGGGTTCCAGTGACTTTCTAGATTGATCTAAGGTACAAGTATGTTTAATATATCCTAAATAGACTGCATGAGATATTTACTTTTTCTTAGAATATAGAACAAATTTATGAGAATATTTTTAACACAGATGTGATGAGGTTTTGTTGATTGTATGAACGTTTTGTGTTTCAACAATTTTATATTTGCTTTTGAAAAGGTCTAAATAGTTTTCAAAACTGGAAAGACTTATCACATATCAGATGCCTCCTTCTGGCCCTAGCCCACCTTTCTGTTCTTGTTGTTTTTCTACAGAAACTACTTACTCCCAACAAAGTGACAAAGGTATTTCCCATTGTTGAAATGTACTTATATTTGCTATGTCCATGCTTTGGCTTATGCCATTACTTCTTCTTGGAGTATATTCCATTTCCAACATCACTTGAAATCTTATACATTGGATAAGAATCCACTTAAATGACATTACTCCCACGATGGGTGTTAAAGTCATTTAAGCCAGCTTTGAAAGAAAGAAAGAAAGAAAATGATCTATAATTCTGTGACCTATGCATACGTTTTTGCCTAATATGCCTATGTAATATGTATATATTTTATAGCATAATGTTTTGCCCCATAGTTACTGTGTATCTTTGTTACTTCACACATTATTGTAATCATCTTGATATAGGAGCCTGATGCTAAATAGTGTGCAGTCCCCATCCTTGAGTGCTTTGATATCGCAACCATTCACTTAAAGTCATGAGAGTTAGGGATAGTTAAAATCAGATGGAGCAAATAGTGGGATTACATTGATTATTTCTATTTTTTATATCTAATAGAATTTTACAGGTTTTTAAAAATCCTTTGTAAAGATGAAAGAAATAATTGTACAGCATAAAGTATCTAAAACTAGTTTAGGCACAGAAATACAAATAGCAAGAATCTTGCACATATTGTGAACTCTTGGATTCTCAGCATTTTAATGAAAGTACTAGGATATTAACTCTCACTAGAATTTTGTTCATAATCAATTTTAAAAGCCATCTTCCTTTTTGGTGGTGGTTTTTCTTATTTTTCAATTCTCCCCATTCAGATCAATCGGTTTAACAGTTGGAAAGTAAAAACTTCACTGGAGATGCCTAAGCCTCAACAATATTCCACTAGAAGAACTTGTCTGAGGCTGTAAAATCTGCTTGACATTTTACAAGAATAATAATTGAAAACCTCAAACTGTTATCTCTGAAAATTTACGATGTGCCTCAGAGGGTAGAAATAACCAAATCTCTACAAAATTTGGGCTTGACGCTTGTTTATTTTTTAATGACAACCCATTTCTATTTTTAATAGTGCTTGTTTTTGTAAACAGAAGGATCAGGCCTATCAAGGATATGCGCCAAATGCAAAAGATGGGTTCTCAGAACACTGGAACACAGCATTCATGTTGTGCCCATCATTTTTTATTGACATAATGGCTGGCGGAGTCTTGCTAAATGTCACAGATCCCATTTTCTTTTTTTCATGTTTCCCCACCTGTCAATACTCATGCAGTCAGCATGGTATTTGTTTAAACATTCTGTGTTCCTTCTACAACTTGTAGCAGCACCAGTTACAGAAATTCAGCAGTCAGGTTTTAGCTGACAGTTTTCACACTGAAACATGGTACAGAAGGGAACCCAGCTTGCTCTTCCCCAGGTGCATTTTTTCTGTCATGCCAAAAGGAGAATAAAATAATATATGATTGTCAGTTAGGGAAGCAAATAGAATTCAGAGATACCCGGGGGAAGAACATGTTGACTGCGCAAGTAAGACTATTTTTGTAGTTACATTTTTAACTATCCACATTCTTTAATGAAGGGAAGGAGAGCAGCTTTGGGAGTCTTTGGAATACCAAAATGCAGATTTACCCACTGTATAAATAATAGAGTGGTTTATTAAAAACTGAGACCCTATGCTATAAATAGCTTTAGGTAGGCTAACGAAGCTGCTCCTCTAGGTAACATGAAAATCATGAGAAAATTCTTCTATAAGATAATTAAGCCCTTCATGTTGATAATAATGGTCAATATGTTTGATGTCTTCTACACATGCATAGGTGAGAATGATGTTGTCTTTCTCTCTTGGTATTCTATAACTGTGTTTTATTCATATGAAATCCATAATTTCATTTACAAATATGGTATATCCATGAATAGTAGCATTGAAATAAAATATAACTTATTTCATTTTCTTTCCTAGAATTAAATTCACAGTAATAACTTGTCATTTCAATTAATACAAGGCATCTATTTGAAGTGTACGGTTTAATGAGTTTTGAGAATTGGGTAAGAGCTAAAGCCACAGTCACAATTACAAGGACAAAAAACATTTGTTAGCCCAAATAGTGTCTCTTTGTCCCTTAGCAGCCCATTCTTTATTTTGCCCCAGGAAACCAGTCATCTGCTTTATGTCTATAGATTAACTTGTATATTCTGGAATTTTGTATAAAAGGGATAATACAGAATTTTTTTTTATTTGGCTTCTTTTAAGCTAGTATACATAATTAGAGATTCATCCATTTGCTTCTGTGCATCAGCCATTCCTTGCTTTTGATTGCTGATTATCATTTCATCATATTTTTGTTTTCTTCATCCAATCACCTGCTAATAGATGTTTAAATAATTTCTAATTTTTTAATACTGTAAATAAGACTGATATAAATATATGTGCATGAGTTTCTGTGTGTGTGTGTGTGTGTGTGTATGTTTTTATATCCCTTGAATAATATAATATACAGATGTACAAGACCTGAGTTACATACCAAGTGTATATTTTTTACCAAATTGCCAAATAGTTTTCCAAAAGGGCTGCACAATTTTATATTTCCTCTAGGAATATATAAGAATTCCAGTTTCTCCACATCTTGACCAGAATTTAATAGTGTGAATGCTTTTTTAAATTTAGCTACCATAGGGAGTAGTGTTCTTGTATGTTTAATATGCATTTCCCTAATGACTAACGATGGTGGGCATCTTTTTCAGTACTTACTTGCCATCTGTAGATTTCGGAAATGCTGTTGAAATATTTTGCCCCTTTTTATTGGGTTATTTGTCTTCTTATTAAGTGGTAAAAGTTCCTGATATATTCTGGAGACAAGCTCATTTTCAGACATATGCATTGGGCTTTCCTTCTAGTCTGATTATAAAATAAAATTTTTTCTAAACTTTCACTTAATTGAGGTTATCTTGCTTGAGAGAATGGAATTTAAAGATGTCTGGAAGTTTCTGAAAATCATAGGATTACATGGAAAGTGGCACATAATAGAGGTACAGATTTGGACTTACTTTAGTAAAGCCTTCCTTTTTCTTGTTGTCTAAGTGATTTCCTGATAATATATGACCTCTAAAGAGAGCTTATTATTTATCTCTGGTCCCAGTACTGGTATAAAACTATATAGTCTAGGCTACTTTGCTTGTCATATTTCTTAAAGTATTCTTTCTGTTGTACTGTCTACCCGCGCTGAAACCATAACCTCTCACACCAAATGCTCGGAGATTGGGGTGGCGGGGGCGGGGGGGAAGTGGATAATGCGTCTCTCATTTATTTATTTATTATTATTATTTTTAAAGATTTTATTTATTTATTTGACAGAGACACAGCTAGAGAGGGAACACGAGCAGGGGGAGTGGGAGAGGGAGAAGCAGGCTTCCCGCTGAGCAGAGACCCGGATGTGGGGCTCGATCCCAGGACCCTGGGATCATGACCTGAGCCGAAGGCAGACGCTTAACGACTGAGCCACCCAGGTGCCCCAATGCATCTCTCATTTAAAAAAAAAATTGTTTTTAATTAGTTTCAGAGGTAGAATTTAGTGATTCATGAGTTGCATATAGCACCCAGTGCTCATTACATCACGTGCCCTCCTTAATGTTCATCACCCAGTTACCCCTTCCCCCCAAACCCCCTCCCCTCCAGCAACCCACAGTTTGTTTCCTAGAATACAGTGTCTCCTGTGGTTTGCCTCCCTCCCTGTTTTTATCTTATTTTTCCTTCCCTTCCCCTATATTCATCTTTTTGTTTCTTAAATTCCACATATGAGTGAAATCATATGGTGTTTGTCTTTCTCTCACTGACTTAATTCACTTAGCATAATACCCTCTAGTTCCATCCATGTTGTTGGAAATGGCAAGATTTCATTCTTTGTGATGGCTGAGTAATATATACAGTGCTTCTCCCATTAGAGTAGTACTTTAGCATCAGCAATTGCCACATGATCCAAACTTGTGTGTTAAGGAAACAGGGCCAGTGTTTCCCCCTTGCGAGGGGACTTTGTGTCATTTGGGATGAAACTCAGGATCTCTTCAAGAATCTGTCTCAGTCCAGGCTACTTCAGACTGTATTCATTCTTCTCAGAGAGGAGGATTTCATGGGGGTAGGTATGTCTTTACAAACTTGATTCCATGTGCAGCAGCATCAATCCGTAGAGAATGGGTCTCTTGATCATCATTCTTTAGGTAAGAGGTATGGATTGCTAAGAATACACAATCTGGAGTCTTACTCAATATTAACTCTGTGTGTGTATGTGTGTGTGTGTGTGTGTGTTTTGCTATTTTGGCACACAGTGGAGGGATGACAACAGTGCCCGTCTGATCAGTTTTATACTGCATCCCTCTGCCCACTATACAAAATGTTTACGTGTTTCTAGAAAGCTAATTCTCAATCTCAGCCTAAACTAGTTTTCACTGAAAAGGAACAGGGGGCAAATGAAGTAAATCCTTCCAAATATGTTTCAAATGTTAAAATGAAAAACCACTACTTACAAATTTTATTGTCGTGGGGTGTAAAGAAATATACCACAAATACTATGTTGGTTTCACATCATTTTTAAGCTGATGGGAATTCTATATGTGATTAATAACATAATTTCCAAATTATGACATTTGATTAAATTCCTAATGAAGGGTTTAGGGGCTGAGAAAATAAATAAAAATACAGATCTTATAATACTTCTCTTGGTCACAAGAAAATGATGAGACTGTCCTCTCTTGGCTATGCTTCTCATGAGTAATACCTCTTTACTTCCTTGATAAAGATCAGTGTAATAACCCAGGCCGGCAGTCATGTGCTGCACCATCTCTGTTTTCGATTTTTATCTTTAAAAGTGAAAAAAGACAAGTCATTTTTAGTGCTCCGCAGATGCCAGAGTGTAGCTGAGTTTAAATAGAAATATGTAACAGATTCTTTTTCAGGTATTATTCTAACTAAGGCAGGTATTTCATACACCCATGTTGTAATATAATCTAAAGCACTAATACTTAAAGTGATTCAAAGCCACATAAATGCTTCTCTGCTAACTTGTCTTTTTGAAGTGTCCAATTTTCTGAATGTCTCGTATTATCTGTTCTGCAGTGTTGTAGAGAAAATACCTTGCAAAACACTCGTTTTTTATATACTCCATCTTTGTCTTCCAAACTGAGGGGGAAAAAAGTGCTCCTGGAGTGATCTATTCCCTGCCCTTTCCCTTCTAAAGCCCCACAGAGCAAACTGCAGACCCAGGGAGCTTCACTGGTAAGTTACACCAACATTAAATGAAGAAATAATTCCGATACGCAAAACTTGTCTAGGCAATTGGAAAAGAAAGTAGCCTGATTACAAAGGATAAACAAGAACATTATGAGAAAGGAATATTACCAGTTAGCCACAAGTGTGAATATAGAGGCAAATTTCTCGACAAAATAACAAACATACTCTAGCTATATTAATTATATCATAACCAACTTGGTTGTATCCCAGGAAAGCAAAATTTGTATGTTTGTTTCATCTTAGAAAATTGATTATTGTGATTCACTACATTCATAGATTAAAGGAGAACATTACAGAATGGTAATAGACCAGGGAAAGCATTTCACTAAATTCAACATCATTCATTAAAAAAAAAAAAAAAGACCTCTTAGAAACCAGTATTAAACAGTAACTGTAATCAGGATAATACATTATAAAAATGAGTTTGCTTCTAGGAGGATGCAATTTCTCCTTATGGAAGCTGGCATTTCATAACTAATCAGGGGTGGGAAACAGGCTGTAGATGTATCAGACAACATCTGAAGTTTGGACGATTCCCACCACTCCCCCCTGCACTGAGGAGCGAGAGCAGTTGGCCCAAAGCTTATGGCATTGTTTCTCATACGTTAGCATGCTTTGGAACGACTAGAAGGGCTGTCACAAAGACAGCACAAAGGGCTGTCACAAAGGGCTGTGTCCCACTCCCCGAATATCTGATCTAGTGCGTCCAGATGGAGGCCTGCTAATTTTCATTTCTAACAAGTTCCCAGGTGATACTGATGCTGCTTGTTGGGGTACCCAACTTTGAGAACCATTGGCCCCGGAACACTGAGTGTGATGTTTGGGTTGGAGAGGCAAGGCAATGACCATGGTTATTATTTTTATCTGCCATTGCACAGAAGCTGCATAGAGTTTAAAATTCTAGTGTTTATGACACTTTTGGTTTACCCCTGTTTTATTTTTCTCACCTTTCTAGAAAACAGAGCTTGAGGTAAAGGCTTATTTGCTAAGACTTTATTGAGGAACATTATCCCAGTGAGGGATGGAAGAATGATACAGGGCAGGAGGGAGAGAAAACACATGTAGTATATTATTAAGATTGATATCAAGGGCAGCTGGCTACTTAATCCTATGGGACTGTTTCCAGTCTAGTTCAGGGCTATCTTGGAAGGGGAAAAATAGAGAAAATTGATCTACCAGTGCTTGTATCCCACTGTGAGTGAACTTTTTTAAATGCATTGATTTCCCAAGTATGCCCTGAAATTTCTCAGTAAATTGTGTCCTCAATGAAGCCCTGGGATGATAGGTGAGAAGTGCATGGTAGACCTGCAAGGAGAGGTCATAGGCCTATGTCCCCCTGATGTCCGGTGGAATCACACAACAGTGGAATATCAAGTGAGACCCAGACAATTCAAAGTAAGCGTAAGAAATAGGCATCTTGTATATACCACTTAGAGCTGTATTATCACTGGCTTCCCATCGTAGCTGGCAAACATCATATGATATGATATGTGGCTTCCATTGTGTCAAAACAAGATGCCCTCATTTTTCATACAAGGAAGGAGGTGCATGTTCTTTTTAAAGGGATGGCTAGGTGCAATCTTTGAAAAAAAAATTGTTTAATTAAATCACCTGTATTCAATCTCAAATTTGCTAGTTTCTCCCTCAGTATTTTTCTTCTTGGTTTAAGGTAGAGTGAGCTTTGGGATTTCTTGGGAAAAATAATCAGTTTGCTGTGTTTCCAGTTCTCACACAGTCTCTTCTAAAATTTCCTTCTACCTGTATCTTCTGACATTTCCTAATAGTATTCCCCATAATTGTAACATTTCTACCTCATTTACTGAAAATCATTATCATATACAAAACTCAAGAAGTGATTTTAGGAAACTATTAAAACTGGTCCCTTGTATCCTTACCAGGACATTAAATCTAATATCATTGGTAATTAACCCATATCAATAACGATCACCACCCTACATTATATTTTCCTACCCGGCTCAGCACCACAACATCACGATCCATTTCTATGTATGTTCTCCCAGCCCCTGACTAAATATTAACTAAGTCTTCATTGCTATGGGAACAGATAAGCCCCCATAGCAATTCTGCCCCCCAGTAATTCTTCTTTTAAACTTACCTACGGCCCGGGTCAGGGTGAGTGGCTCCTCGCACAGCAGATGTACCCCTCCAGTTCCCACTGAGTCATCTGTATGTGTCACTAGACCACTTCATTGAGTAGGCTTCCTGTTCCTCTTCCTTTAGCTTCTACAGATCATGGGCCAGCCCAGCATCAGTTGCAAAGCAACAACCATACAGGAAGCATTTAACCAACTCCACAAATTACATAAAGTCAAACCTCTATTGTAAATCCATATTCTCTATCATTCCTAGTGATTCTGTTTGTCTGATCAACCCCCAAGTGATAAAAAATTTAGTGCTGGAGATGGCTCCTGAGGTAAAAACTTCTTAAAGATGGACCTCTGAATTGATGATAGCTTATTTGGTGTTGATACTCTGCTCTTATTAGACTTAAAGGCGTTAATGAACCTATTTCCAGTGGTAAAGGGAGCATTGATAATCTATGGCATACAATGGCAGACAGTTACTTTAATTATCATCAGTAGAAACCTTTAGAGTGTGTATAGGAGGAAGGCTTTGAGTGTCCAAATACTTATAACATAGAATACTTTAATGAAAAGAAGCAGTATGATAGAACTGATCATTGCTTTTGAAGTAATTGGCAGATAATAATGAGCTCAGTGCTTTAAATTTCCAGCTCAAGTCCCATGTATGTATAATTTAATCCATTTTTCCTTCTTCCTTTCTCTTGTTCTCCTACCATTTAATGTAAGATGTATTTAGAGTATGTAACTTACATCTCAATATTAACATTATAGGCAATCAAAAGGAGAACATGGCTCAGTTAGAAAAGCAATAAATCTCACTCAAAGATAAACGGAGTTTCTTTCTTTCCTTTCTTTCCTTTCTTTCCTTTCTTTCCTTTCTTTCCTTTCTTTCCTTTCTTT
>NW_022589709.1:60491134-60512672 GCF_004348235.1 Phoca vitulina
TTCCTTTCTTTCCTTTCTTTCCTTTCTTTCCTTTCTTTCCTTTCTTTTCTTTCCTTTCTTTCTTTCGAGGAGGTTTAACTTATTTGTGGTTGTGTAAGGATGGCAGTGTTTGGTGAAAGCATGCTTTTGCTTTTTCCTTTATTTGAAAACTAAATACAGTAAAAAAAAAAAAAAAGTGTATTTTCCCTGTCACCTATGAATTGTTTAATTTTTTTTAAAAAAACTTTTTGTTTGGTTGATTTTTGTTATTTTTAGTTTTACTGGGTTGTTGGGAAAATGCTTTCATGTCTATTTTAGGGATTTATTGATACTTTCGTTGTGACCTAATATGTGATCATTTTTTCTTAGGAATTTTCCATGTTTACTTGAGAGGGTTATTCTCTATCATGAAAATATGGAGTTCAATATATATCTAGAAAATTGAATTTACTATGTAATTTAAGTGATATAAATCCTTACTTTGTTTTTGTCCACTTGATTTGTGTGGTAGATAGAAAAAGAAAGGTCATAGCATTTTTCAGATTTTGCCATTTGTGAGTTCTCTTACTCTACCCCTTTAATCTGGACTAATCTAGTAACTTGCTTTTACCAGTAGAATGTGGCAGAAATGATGTTACAAGACTTCTAACCTGAGACTATCTTAAAACCTCTAGTCCCAGTCAAGGTACTGTCTGGGTAGTGCCAAACAGAATATCATCTAATTAATGTACACAACCTGAAAAATAACAAATTCTTGTATGAAGTTTCTAAGCTTTGAGGTGTTTTGTCATGCAATAAATCACAATTGATGCATTCTGTTTGTTTTGATAATGGTGTGTTAAAATCTCTTGTTAGTATATTCTTATATCTTCAGTTGTAATTTCTCATTCATAAAGGTGGTTGCTGTGTTGATAATTGCATAGATATTGGTAACTATTATATCTTTATCCTGAATTATTGCTTTAGCAACATAACTTGCCCTTTTCATAAAAATTAATGCTTTTTGGAATGCTAGTTTGTCTGACATCATATATATGTATTATTTATTTATAAATATATATATAAAACATAAAGCTAATTGATATAAAATGAAAATATTTTTAATATGTAATTTACCCTATTTCTATTTTTTGAAATGTCTAACATAATTTTGTTATATTATTTTATCAAATAATTTATAGTGTTTTAATTCCTGTGTATCTTTCTGTACGTGAGATTTTTTCCTTTGCTCTCCTTATAATTCCTTTCTGTATTTAAGAGGGTTGCATTTTTAATTCCCTTAGCCCATTCTTTCCTTATGTAGCCTTTAGTTCTCTTGTTGATCAATTGTCACAAGGGATGAGCTGTTTCCTATTTTCCTCTTTTCCCTTCTCTCATTTTAAAAATTGTGTCAGTTTTACTTGACCAGAATGCAGTTGGGCACATTTTTAAATAAGTTACTCTTCTACTCTTTTATTCCTTTTATTTTAATCTTAGATCCATCATTAAACACAGATAATGCTTTCAATAAGTCTTGTTGCCAAAGTGACTGCATCATCTTTTGGTTAAATAAAACTTATTCTTACATAGATATTTCAAGAAAGACTTGTAAGAATAGCATTTTTTGAATTCTTCTCAAAAAAACATTTTTACAGATTTCATTTTTAAGGACAGTTGAGATGGATATAAAATCATTGGTTCACAATTTATATCTTGCAATATTTAGGTAATGTTCCACTGTTGCCTTGCTGTATAAATTGTTTTCAGAAATACGATGTCACCTTAATTCTCTTGCCCTTCTAAGACATTTTGCAGGCCTGCTGGAAGCTCTCATGTTTTTTTGTTTTTTTTTCTTTGTCTTTAAAGAATGTGCATATAGCACAAATTTGTCTAGGATATATCTTGAAATTGAGAATACCTGTTCAAATTTTCTAGATATTTGATAGGCACTTAAAATTTGCAGAGAAGTATTCTTTCATTTAAACAAAGTTTCATTAAATTAATTTTTAAATATTTCTTGTTTTAGTTTTCTTCTTCAGAGACTCCAGGTATGTATATGTTGGATTTTGGAGGGGCCTACCCTTCATTTTGATCACTGTCTATGATTGCTTTCTCTACTGTCTTTATCTCATTTTCTCTCAAATAAATAAACAAAATCTTTTAAAAAAAGTTTTTAAAAGTAAGAAAAAAAAGAGTTTCCTGCTGCCTTTAGGCTTTACTTGCTTTCCTTTTTCCAACTCCTTTAGGTGTAAGGTTAGGTTGTGTGTTTGAGATTTTTGTTGTTTCTTGAGGAAGGCCTGTATTACTATATACTTCCTTCTTAGTACTGCCTGTGCTGCATCCTAGAGGTTTTTAAGTTTCCTGTTTTCATTTTCATTTGCTTTCATGTATTTTAAAAATATTTCTTTAATTTCCTGGTTGACCCATTCATTCTTGGTACAATGTTCTTTAACCTCCCTATACAATGGAATATTACTCAGCCATCAGAAAAATGAAATCTTGCCATTTGCAACAACTTGGATGGAACTAGAGTGTATTACGCTAAGTGAAATAAGTCAGTCAGAGAAAGCCAAATATCATATGATCTCACTCACATGTAGAATTTAAGGGGAAAAAATCAGATGAACATAAGGGAAGGGAAGGAAAAATAAAATAGGATGAAAACAGAGAGGGAGGCAAACCATAAGAGACCTTTAACTCTAGGGAACAAATTGAAGGTTGCTGGAGGGGAGATGGGCTGGGGGTGGGGTAATTGGGTGATGGGCATTGAGGAGGGCTCTTGATGTAATGAGCACTGGGTGTTATATGCAACTGATGAATCACTAAATTCTACCCCTGAAACTAGTAATGCACTACATGTTAACTAAATTGCATATAAATAAAAATTTTTTAAATATTAAAAAGTCACACATGCATAGCTTCTTGTAATATAGCAGTCAGTAAATACTGTCAGCTCTTCATCTTACTGATAGAATTTATAATTTTAATGTTTTGCTAAGGTTAAGTTTGTGTGTATAATAAAGTGAGGCGTCAATTAAGAGAAAAATTTCAGTGCATTCTACTGAATAGAAATGTATGTTCAGGCAACAGAAATTGAGATAAAGATTTTAGTTGTATACCATCTTTGTATTTTCCTCAATACCCCCCCCCCCCTTTTTGCTTCATTTCTCTATGCAAAAATCTGCCCTGCTGAATGATGAAAGTTCAATAATCCATAGGCTTATTACTTATTAACTAGGAAATATTTGAGCAATTAAAGTTGGTGTCTCTTGTTCATACTGTTAGATCCTCTCCAGCATCCTACCAACAGAGAGTAACTTTTCTCTTTTTTCCCCTACATTAACTATGTCCTGGACTGTAGCTGCTAATGTCTGCTATGGTGATTGTAGAAAACACCATGGGCTTGCAAGTTGCAAACTGTAAGATATAAAGCACACATTGGAGTATTAGGAACATAACCCTTTTATCAAATGGAAATTTTACTTTGAAAGAATTAAGTATACAGAAAACTTTAACTCAGATTTCCATATTGTTGGACCATCACAAGTCAACCCAAAGTTGGTAATAAAAACAGAAGACTGAAACAGTAACAAGACTCAGTATAAATACAATACATATGTAACTTAACTCCAAAGCTGATATCTCTCTTACTTAAATTAACAGGGCTATTTGGTGTGAATGAGGAAGTTAGTAACAGTGTTGTTTTCAAGCCAGGAGAAGAACAACATTCAGACTGACAGCTCTCAAAAGGACCCTAAAACTCATGGGCTGCCTCTCAACACCTTTATAAACCTTTGCAAACTTCTCCCAGATGGATGGTAAAGGCACAAAGAGCAGATGAATTGAATGGGAAAATAAAATAAGATAAATAGTGTAACATTGAATCAATACACTATTTCAGGGTGTAACATTCCAAATGGTATAGTCAGCCATGTTGGTAAACAGCATTATATGTGATAGTTTCATGTTGCATGAAAAGTAATATTCAAGCAACAGATGGAATGGGACTTGATAAAGGTTTATTTTCTATTCCTGGAAAATTAAAAACATTTTGGTTACCTTCAGAAAAATTCATTGAGACAAAATTATCAAAGATGATTTGAAATTACTATATTTGGTGTAATAAAGAGCCAAAACTACTTCATTTAAGTTCCTACACACCTGATATATTTCTATTACAGTGCTTACCTCTTATCCTGGATAATTTTTTATGTATATGTCTTATTACCCTTTAAATTACTGACGCTAGGTTTTCTTTCTGATAAGGTTTTTTTTTTTTTAATTTTTTTAATGTTATGTTAATCACCATACATGACATCATTAGTTTTTTATATAGTTTTCCATTATTCATTGTTTGTGCATAACACCCAGTGCTCCATGCAGAACGGGCCCTCTTTAACACCCATCACCAGGCTAATCATCCTCCCACCCCCCTCCCCTCTAGAACCCTCAGTTTGTTTTTCAGAGTCCATCGTCTCTCATGGTTCGTCTCCCCCTCCGATTTGCCCCCCTTCATTCTTCCCCTCCTGCTGTCTTCTTTTTTTCTTTCTTAACATATATTGCATTATTTGTTTCAGAAGTACAGATGTGTGATTCAACAGTCTTGCACAATTCACAGTGCTCACCATAGCACATACCCTCCCCCGTGTCTATCACCCAGCCACCCCATCCCTCCCACCCACCCCCCGACTCCAGCAACCCTCAGTTTGTTTCCTGAGATTAAGAATTCCTCATATCAGTGAGGTCATATGATACATGTCTTTCTCTGATTGATTTATTTCGCTCAGCATAATACCTTCCAGTTCTATCCACATCGTTGCGAATGGCAAGATCTCATTCCTTTTGATGGCTGCATAATATTCCATTGTGTGTGTGTGTGTGTGTGTGTGTGTGTGTGTGTGTGTGTGTGTATACATATATATATATATATATGTATATATATATATATACACCACTTCTTCTTTATCCATTCATCTGTTGATGGACATCTTGGCTCTTTCCACAGTTTGGCTATTGTGGTCATTGCTGCTATAAACATCGGGGTGCACATAGCCCTTCGGATCCCTACATTTGTATCTTTGGGGTAAATACCCAGTAGTGCAATTGCTGGATCGTATGGTAGCTCTGTTTTCAACTTTCTGAGGAACGTCCATACTGTTTTCCAGAGTGGTTGCACCAGCTTGCATTCCCACCAACATGTAGGAAGATTCCCCTTTCTCCACATCCCCACCAACAACTGTCGTTTCCTGACTTGTTAATTTTAGCCATTCTGACTGGTGTGAGGTGGTATCTCATTGAGGTTTTGATTTGGATTTCCCTGATGCCGAGCGATGCTGAGCACTTTTTCATGTGTCTCTTGGCCATTTGGATGTCTTCTTTGGAAAAATGTCTGTTCGTGTCTTCTGCCCATTTCTTGATTGGATTCTTTGTTCTTTGGGTGTTGAGTTTGATAAGTTCTTTACAGATTTTGGATACTAGCCCTTTATCTGATATGTCATTTGCAAATATCTTCTCCCATTCTGTCGGTTGTCTTTTGGTTTTGTTGACTGTTTCTTTTGCTGTGCAAAAGCTTTTTATCTTGATGAAGTCCCAGTAGTTCATTTTTTCCCTTGCTTCCCTTGCCTTTGGCGATGTTTCTAGGAAGAAGTTGCTGCGGCTGAGGTCGAACAGGTTGCTGCCTGTGTTCTCCTTTAGGATTTTGATGGACTCCTGTCTCACATTTAGGTCTTTCAACCATTTGGAGTCTATTTTTGTGTGTGGTGTAAGGAAATGGTGCAGTTTCATTCTTCTGCATGTGGCTGTCCAATTTTCCCAACACCATTTGTTGAAGAGACTGTCTTTTTTCCATTGGACATTCTTTCCTGCTTTGTCAAAGATGAGTTGACCATATAGTTGAGGGTCCATTTCTGGGCTCTCTATTCTGTTCCATTGATCGAGGTGTCTGTTTTTGTGCCAGTACCATACTGTCTTGATGATGACAGCTTTGTAGTAGAGCTGGAAGTCCGGAATTGTGATGCCACCAGCTTTGCTTTTCTTTTTCAACATTCCTCTGGCTATGCGGGGTCTTTTCTGCTTCCATACAAATTTTAGGATTATTTGTTCCATTTCTTTGAAAAAACTGGATGGTATTTTGATGGGGATTGCATTAAATGTGTAGATTTCTCTAGGTAGCATTGACATCTTCACAATATTTGTTCTTCCAATCCTTGAGCATGGAACGTTTTTCCATTTCTTTGTGTCTTCCTCAATTTCTTTCATGAGTATTTTATAGTTTTCTGAGTACAGATCCTTTGCCTCTTTGGTTAGATTTATTGCGAGATATCTTATGGTTTTGGGTGCAATTGTAAATGGGATCGACTCCTTAATTTCTCTTTCTTCTGTCTTGTTGTTGGTGTATAGGGATGCCACTGATTTCTGTGCATTGATTTTATATCCTGCCACTTTACTGAATTCCTGTATGAGTTCTAGCACTTTTGGGGCAGAGTCTTTTGGGTTTTCCACATAAAGTATCATATCATCTGCAAACAGTGAGAGTTTGACTTCTTGTTGCCAATTTGGATGCCTTTTGTTTCTTTTCGTTGTCTGATTGCTGTGGCTAGGACTTCTAATACTATGTTGAATAGCAGTGGTGATAGTGGACATCCCTGCTGTGTTCCTGACCTTAAGGAGAAAGCTCTCAGGTTTTCCCCATTGAGAATGATATTTGCTGTGGGTTTTTCATAGATGGGTTTTATGATATTGAGGTATATACCCTTTATCCCTATACTCTATAGAGTTTTGATCAAGAAAGGATGCTGTACTTTGTCAAATGCTTTTTCTGCATCTATTGAGAGGATCATATGGGTCTTGTTCTTTCTTTTCTTAATGTATTGTATCACATTGATTGATTTGCAGATGTTGAGCCAACCTTGCAGCCCAGGGATAAATCCCACTTGGTCGTGGTGAATAATCCTTTTAATGTACTATTGGATCCTATTGGCTAGTATTGTGGTGAGAATTTTTGCATCCATGTTCATCAAGGATATTGGTGTGTAATTCTCCTTTTTGATGGGGTGTTTTTCTGGCTTTGGGACCAAGGTAATGCTGGCCTCATAAAATGAGTTTAGAAGATTTCCTTCCATTTCTATTTTTTAACAGTTTCAGAAGAATAGGTATAAATTCTTCTTTAAATGTTTGGTAGAATTCTCCCGGAAGCCATCTGGCCCTGGCCTTTTGTTTGTTGGGAGATTTTTGATGACTGCTTCAATTTCCTTAGTGGTTATAGGTCTGTTCAGGTTTTCTATTTCTTCCTGGTTCAGTTTTGGTAGTTGATACATCTCTAGGAATGCGTCCCTTTCTTCCAGGTTATGTAATTTGCTGGCATAGAGTTGCTCATAATATGTTCTTATAATTGTATTTCTTTGGCCTTGGTTGTGATCTCTCCTCTTTCATTCATTACTTTGTGGATTTGGGTCATTTCTCTTTTCTTTTTGATAAGTCTGGCAAAGGGTTTATCAGTCTTTTTAATTCTTTCAAAGAACCATCTCCTAGTTTCATTGATCTGTTCTACTGTTCTTTTGGTTTCTATTTCATTGATTTCTGCTCTGATCTTTATTATTTCTCTTCTCCTGCTGGGTTTAGGCTTTATTTGCTGTTCTTTCTCCAGCTCCTTTAGGGTAGGGTTAGGTTGTTTATTGGAGACCTTTCTTGTTTCTTGAGAAAGGTTTGTATTACTTCCTCTTAGGACTGCCTTTGCTGCATCCCAAAGATTTTGAATAGTTGTGTTTTCATTTTCATTGGTTTCCATGAATTTTTTAAATTCTTCTTTAATTTCCTGGTTGACCCATTCATTCTTTAGTAGGATGCTCTTTAGCCTCCATGTATTTGAGTTCTTTCCGACTTTCCTCTTGTGATTGAGTTCTAGTTTCAAAACATTGTGGTTTGAAAATAGGGAATGATCCCAGTCTTTTGGTACCAGTTGAGACCTGATTTATGACCTAGGATGTGATCTATTCTGGAGAATGTTCCATGGGCACTAGAGAAGCATGTGTATTCCGTTGCTTTGGGATAGAATGTTCTGAATATGTCTGTGAAGTCCATTTGGTCCAGTGTGTCATTTAAAGTCTTTATTTCCTTGTTGACCTTTTGCTTATTTGATCTGTCCATTTCAGTGAGGGGGGTGTTAAAGTCCCCTACTATTATTGTATTGTTGTCGATGTGTTTCTTTGCTTTTGTTATTAATTGGCTTATATAATTGACTGCTTCCATGTTAAGGGCATAGATATTTACAGTTGTTAGATCTTCTTGTTGGACAGACCCTTTAAGTATGATATAGTGTCCTTCCTCATCTCTTATTACAGTCTTTGGTTTAAAATCTAATTTGTCTGATATAAGTATTGCCACCCCAGCTTTCTTTTGGTGTCCATTAGCATGGTAAATGGTTTTCCACCCCCTCACTTTCAATCTGGGGGTGTCTTTGGGTCTAAAATGAGTCTCTTGCAGGCAGCATATAGATGTGTCTTGTTTTTTAATCCAATCTGATAGCCTGTGTCTTTTGATTGGGGCATTTAGCCCATTTACATTCAGGGTAACTATTAAAAGATAGGAATTTAGTGCCATTGTATTCCCTATAAGGTGATTGTTACTGTGTATCGTCTGTGTTCCTTCTGGTCTATGTTGCTTTTAGGCTCTCTCTTTGCTTAGAGGACCCCTCTCAACATTTCTTGTAGGACTGGTTTTGTATTTGCAAATTCCTTTAGTTTTTGTTTGTCCTGGAAGCTTTTTATCTCTCCTATTTTCAATGACAGCCTAGCTGGATATAGTATTCTTGGCTGCCTATTTTTCTCATTTAGTGCTCTGAATATATCATGTCAGTCCTTTCTGGCCTGCCAGGTCTCTGTGGATAGGTCTGTTGCCAATCTAATGTTTCTATCATTGTAGGTTACATATCTCTTCTCCCGAGCTGCTTTCAGGATTTTCTCTTTGTCTCTGCGACTCGTAAGTTTTACTATTTGATGTCAGGGTGTTGACCTATTTTTATTGATTTTGAGAGGGGTTCTCTGTGCTTCCTGGATTTTGATGCCTGTTTCCTTCTCCAAATTAGGGAAGTTCTCTGCTATAATTTGCTCCAATATACCTTCTGCCCCTCTCTCTCTTTCTTCTTCTTCTTTTGGGATCCCAATTATTCTAATGTTGTTTCGTCTTATGGTATGACTTGTCTCTCAAATTCTGCCCTCGTGATCCAGTAGTTGTTTATCTCTCTTTTTCTCAGCTTCTTTATTTTCCATCATTTGGACTTCTGTATCACTAATTCTCTCTTCTGCCTCATTTATCCTTGCAGTTAGCGCCCCCATTTTTTATTGCACCTCATTAATAGCCTTTTTGATTTTGACTTGGTTAGATTTTAGTTCTTTTATTTCTCCAGAACGGGTTTCCCTAATAACTTCCATGCTTTTTTCAAGCCCAGCTAGTATCTTTAAAATCATGATTCTGAACTCTAGGTCTGAGATCGTACTAATGTCCGTGTTGAGTAGGTCCCTGGCAGTCGGTACTACCTCTTGTTCTTTTTGTTGAGGTGATTTTTTCCATCTTGTCCTTTTGTCGAGAGGAGAATAGATGAATAAGAGAACAAAATGCTAACAGGGTAACAACGTCTCCAGAAAATATACTCTAAACAAATTAGAAAAGACCTGAATTCAGGGGAAAAGAAAGGGAAAGAAAGAAAAAAGAAAAAGAAAAAAAAGGAAAAGAAAAAGATAAAAATGAACAAAAACAGATCAAAACAAAACAAAAGAAAACCAGAATATGATCAAATATGATCAGGCTGGTGCATAGATCAGTGTCACACACTAGATTTTGGGTGTATTTTGGTCTGTTAGAAGAAAGTGCCTCCCAAAATTTTAAAGGAAGAAAAACTTATATATGTACAAAAATAGTGTTGATATGATGAAGGGATGGAATATGATTGTAAAGATGAAAATTATAAAAAATTTTATTAAAGGAATTGATAAGGTAAGAAGTTGTTTGAAAAAAGAAGAGGATTTTAAAAAAAAAGAAAAAAGGGAGGGAATGTGATCAGGCAGGAGACTAGAACAAAGCTATACACTATAGATTTAGGGTATATTTTGATCTGTTAGAAGAAAGTGTATCTCAAAATTTTAAAGAGAGAACCACTTTTTTATATATGCCAAAAATAAGGTAACTACTATGAAGGGATAGAATATGACTCTAAAAATGAAAAATAAAAATGTTTTTTATAAAAGGGATAGATAAGATGTTGGTTGAACAAGGGAAAAAGAAAAATTCAAAAAAAAAAGTTAAAAAAAAATTAACTTTGAAAGACTAAAGAATCATGATAAAAAAGCCATGGATTCTATGTGCAGTATTCCCCTAGCTCTGGAGTTCTGACGTTCTCATTGATCGGTAAACTTGGTCTTGGCTGGCTGTCCTTGCTGATCTTCTGGGGAATGGGCTTGTTGCTGTGGTTCCCAAATGTCTTTGCTGGAGGCGGAATTGCCCTGCCCTTGCCGGTCCAGGCTAAGTAATCTGCTCATGTTTGCTCTCGGGAGCTTTTGTTCCCTGCAAGCTTTCCTTACAGCCTTGGAGGACCAGAGTGAAAATGACGGCCTCCCAATCTCCGCCCCGGAGGAGCCGAGAACTCGAGGCCCTGCTCCTCAGTGAGCCCCCACAGAAAAGCTGTCAATCACTCCCGTCTCCTCATTGGCCGCACTCTGTGCTCACCCAGCCTGTGACTGATCATTTTTATCTCTGGCACCCGACCCCGTGTGGAGTCTCCAAACCCAGCAGATCCCTGCAGTGCACTTCTGCACTGCTCCTCCTGAGGGAGGAAGGGGAGTCTCCCCAGATCTGCCGCTTGTTGGGTCCCTGCTGGAGGAGCAGTGGCCCGACTGTACCGCGGATCACAGTTTATGGCAACCCAGAGCTGAGAGCCCACTCCTCAGCTCCGTCTCTGCAGCTGGCTTCCGCACTCCGATACCCGGGAGCTTGGCCACACTCAGGCATCCCTGGTCTTCCTGTGACCCCGAGGGTCCTGAGACCACACTGTCCCAGAGAGGGTTCCACCCCCTGCTTAGCCACCGGAGCGACGTCCCTCAGTGGAACAGATTTCTAAAAGTTCCGATTTTGTGTTCCGCGGCTCTATCACTTGCCAGAAGCGGCCGACGGAGGCCCCCTCCCCCGCTGTCTATCCTCCCGAATATCGCCTTGGATTCACTTCTCTGCACATCCTATCTTCCAGAAAGTGGCCGCTTTTCTGTTCAGAGAGTTGTTGCTATTCTTTTCTTTGATGATCTGTTGAGTTTGTAGTTGTTCAGAATGGTTTGATCCCTATCCAGCTGAATTCCTGAGACCAGATGAAATCCAGGTCTCCTAGTCCTCCGCCATCTTGCTCTGTCCCTGATGCCTGTTTCCTTCCCCAAATTAGGGAAGTTCTCTGCTATAATTTGCTCCAATATACCTTCTGTCCCCCTCTCTTTTTTTCTTCTGGAATCCCAATTATTCTAATATTGTTCCATCTTATGGTATCACTTATCTCTCAAATTCTGCCCTTGTTGTCCAGTAGTTGTTTCTCTCTCTCTTTCTCAGCGTCTTTATTCTCCATCATTTGTTCTTCTATATCACTAATTCTCTCTTCTGCCACATTTATCCTAGCAGTTAGAGCCTCCATTTTTTAATGCACCTCATTAAAAGCCTTTTGATTCCGAGTTGGTTAGATTTTAGTTTTTTTATTTCTCCAGAAAGGGATTCTCTAGTATCTTCCATGCTTTTTTCAAGCCCAGCTAGTATCTTTATAATTGTCATTTTGAACTCTAGTTCTGACATCTTACTAATGTCCGTATTGAGTAGGTTCCTGGCAGTGTGTACTGCCTCTTCTTTTTTTTTGAGGTGAGTTTTTCCATCTTCTCATTTGTCCAGAGGAGAAAAGTGAATGAGAGAACAAAATGCTAAAAGGGTAACAATGACTCCAGAAAAATATACACATCCAGAAAGTGGTCACTTTTCTGTTCATAGAGTTGCTGCTGTTCTTTTCTTCAATCTCCTGTTGAGTTTGCAGGTGTTCAGAATGGTTTCATCCCTATCTAGCTGATTTCCTGGGACCAGACGAAATTTAGGTCTCCTACTTTTCTGCCATCTTGCTGCTCCCATCTTGGCAGTATTTCTAATGAAAGCTACAGAGTGCTTACAGGTATAAATCATCAGTGATCCTTAAATTAGTCATGTGTTTTCACTCTGCAGACATTGTTTTATTCTTTGATGGGAGTGCAGTGTGTCAGAGAAATTGGAAACAGTTATCAACTCTTAGGCAACAGAAAAAGTGCATATGTTGGAAACACATCTATATAGAAAGCCAAGGGACAAAGCACTCCTTAAAGCCATGTGACTTGCACAAAGAGAGTTAGACAATTACACATTGAGTGTTTATACTGTTACATAAATTTTTCAAAGTGTCTTTTAAGTGCTTCCAACTACTTCATTAGCATCTAACATATAATTGCAAAACAATAACCGGGAATATATATTCTAGAGATAAGCAGTATCCAAACTGACTTACTACTGAAGGTCAAGGGCAAAATTATCTGTGAAAAAAAAAAGATGATTAAATCCTCAAAGAGAAAAAAATATGATATTGGGTCTCATTCTTTGTTTTGTTCAGCTTCTGATCCAATATTAATGTGTTATTAGAATGTTATAGTTGTAGCTCCTTAATATATTAATTTATATTTGCCCTAACTCACTCTAATATGTGACCTCATGTTCACATTTCAGAAAAACAGTCATTAGACCAGCCCAGGCTTCAGGGTGGCTTTGTAGATAGGTTTTAAAAATCATTAGTCTGTCAACAATTTTGATGGGTCTCTAAAATATTGTGACCCTGTTTATATTTATCCATGTCACCCCATCTACTGCTTCCTTGGCCCTAGGTTTTTCTCCTGACCCCTCTGTCATTAGGACAAAAGGATGTATGCAAACCTTCACCAAGTAATTGGGCTCAAAATTTATGACCCTAAAATAACAGGAACATAGGGTGAATAATGAGTCCATGGCCATTTATTGAGCAATTAATATTTTAGTCATTTTGATGCAGCTTTCCTTCTGTGTCCCATACCCAGTGATATTGTTACTCCTATACTTGTACTTTATTTTTTTTAATTAATTAACTAATTAACTTTCTAAATTTAAATTCAATTATTTAACATAATGTATTATTTGTTTCAGGGGTACAGGTCTATGATTCATCAGTCTTATATAATACCCAGTGCTCATTACAACACATACCCTTCCCAGTGTCCATCACCCAGCCACCCCATCCCCCCATACCCCTCCCCCTCAGCAACACTGTTTGTTTCCTAATATTAAGAGTCTCTTATGGTTTGTCTCCCTCTCTGGTTTCATCTTGTTTCATTTTTTTCTCGTCCCCTATGATCCTCTGCCTTGTTTGTTAAATTCCACATATCAGTGAGATTATACGATAATTGTCTTCTTCTGATTGACTTATTTTGCTTAGCATAATACTTGTACTTTAGAGCTCGAAACCTGAGTTAGTGTAAGGGTTAAGGGCCCTGTGTTAACTAACAGGCATGCGAAGATTTGCACTGCAATTCTGATACTTAATAGCTCTATGGTTCTGGGAAGGTTTTTTGTTTGCTTAACCTTTTAGTAACTTATTTTCATCTTAAGTAAAGGTAGAAGTGAAAATTTTGCATACCTCAACAGGGTAGTGGCTGGATAAAATAAACATGCCATAGAATAACATGATCATGCCAGTGGTTAGCACTTTTTTAGTCAAAAATGATGAACAAGCAATTGTTGTGGTGTTGGAAATGCTGTAACTTGTCCAAGGCCACATGGCAGAGAATAATTAGAGTCAGGACTTAATAAAGTTCCCTAAGATTTCGGTACTTTTCCCCATGGGGTGCTTGTAGCTGAGTATAATCAACGTTATGCTCTGTGCTGTTTTGCTGCAGTGAATGTGTAGGTTATTAGGTATTTTCATGCATGCTTTGGGATTTAGTTAAAGTGAAATGCAGAGGACTGATATGAAATAGAGTGGAAGTAAGTGAAATAGCAGTAGATTTGGGTTATAAATGGAGACATTCACTGTCCTGTAACAAGTGCCAGGAGATATAGACATGTCTGTCCCAGGGAATCACAACCCCCTACAAGTCTGTACCATCCTTGTTTGTCTCTACCAAGGGTCTCTTCCTGAACCTGTAGACATTCTGTTCCTACCTCCCACCTGTGCACAATGTGAATTGCTCTCTACCCTTGAAATTTTTGTATTTCTTACTCCATTGTACAAATGTTGGTATTATGGACATAAATGTAGATAGAATATTAACACTGAAGATCACATCTGACCCATTCATCTATGGATGGACACTTGGGTGGCTTCTTTATCTTGGTGACTGTAATTCATGCTGAAATAAACTTAAGGGTATGTATATCTTTTTGATTTAGTGGTTTTGTTTTTGTTGAGAAAATAACCCAGAAGATACAGTGTGTGTGTGTGTGTGTGTGTGTGTGTGTGTGTGTGTATAAAATGGAATATTAAAATTGAATATTAGCTATAAGAAAGAATTCTTACTGCCATTCGCAACAATATGGATGGACCCAGACCAGACCACCTAATGCCAAATGAGATCAGTCAGGCAAATAAAATTATTATATGATTACACTCATGTGGAGGTTGAGAAACAGAAAAGCAAACAAAGAAAAAAAGAGACAAAAAAGGAAGAACAAACTGGTGGTTGCCAGAGCAGAAGCGAGTAGGAGATGAATGAAGTGGATAAAAAGAATTAAGAATACAATGATCTTGGTGAGCACGGAGAAGTGTATTGAATTGTTAAATTATATTGTATACCTGAAACTAATTAATTATACTTGAATTAAAAAAATTCAAAAAAAAACAAGCAAATTGGAGTAATAAGTTTTTCAATCTAAACATTAAAAAATGAACAAGACTTCTCCTGAATTAAAAAAAATATGGCTTTGTGCATGTGTGAGTACATGTAACATAGCAAAGGCGAACAGATGTGGCAAGAAAAAGTTAATATTGCAATGTTCACATCATGAATTTTTTTCTGTATATGTGTAAAGATAATTATTTGTAAATTCCACATGACTCCTTGAATTCTTAACCAATTTATTAAAATCATATAATGCAATACATAAGTATCTTGTCATCTAGGGAATACATTTTAATCATTTTCGTTTTCTTTCAAGGTAAACTATGCATGACAAAAATAGGTTTTATTAAACAACATAGAAAAATATCACTATTTCATACTTTATATGTGTTTCTTCTCTCTACCCTCTTGATTGGGTATTTAACCATGTACCATTATCGGTAATTAAGTTGGTCATCTTGTTTATATTAGATCTGAATTGAACATTAGAAAATGAACACCTGAAAATGTGAACATTTAATCTTTAATTTAGCCCACTAAAAAGAGAATTAGGGAGACGTGGACTTCTTGATATCAGTGAGCAATTTAAGTGTAGTGGAGAGGAAACAGGGTCACCTGAGATCACAGGACTGCCACAGTTGCAGAAATAATGCACCCAGGTGGATGAAGTGACTAAATATACGGAGAGCTCCCTCAGATCTATTATGGGACAAAGTTACTCTGTGTTCTGTTGTGTTGGCTTTCTTAGGATAAAAGATAGGGGAAGGAAGAAAGGAGATGACTGTGCTCCAAAACTTAGTGTTTATAACAACAAAAAAAGCAACATTCTAAGCTCCATGAAGGTGAAGAAGGGAAATATGAGATGGTCTTTAACTAAAGGTGATAGTTTGGAAGAGTTTTTATTACATCCATCCTCCTCTCTGCTTGTCCTGCAACTTAAAGACCATTCTGAAAAGTTGAGATGAGAGAAAATTCATTTTTCCTAGTAACAATCAAAAGCTTGCTTTTTTCACTATCTTAAAAATCAGGACATAAGGATTTATTGTTTTTTATGAGTACACCACTGAAGAAATGTTTGACAAGAAATTCTTCATACACTATAGTAGTCTGGGTTCTCCAGAGAGACAAAACCCATACTACATCTCGAAAAAGGTTGATGGTAAAGCATTGGTTTACATGACTATGGAGGCTGAGAAGTCCCATGATCCACCATCTACAAGCTGGAGATCCGGGAAAGCAGGTGTAGTTAGAAGGCCTGACAGGCAATGGTGTAGATTCAGACTGAGTCTTAAGGCCTGAGAACCAGGATTGCTGAGGGTGGGACAAGACTGATGTCCCAGCTGAAACAGCTCATCAAGGAGATGATTGGGTTGGACACATAGTATGTATACTTACTTAATTGACGTTGGTAAGAAAAGGAGAAAGGAGTTGGAAGCCTGATTTATTTCCAACATTGTTGTGGGCTTCCACAGTAGATTTCTATGAGTCTTTGTCTAAATAAAATTCTGCGTATTTGGCCAAGTTGACGGGAACTGCAGGCTCTTAAACCTCTTCAGTTTCCTGATGCCTCACTTAATAACGTCTTCTAATATTTTCCGTAATTATACATCCAGATATCTATTTTAAGTGTAGTGCCCATTGTAGTTATTTAATTAAGGTATAATGGACATACAACGTTATATTTCAGGTATGTGACATAATGATTTGGTATTGATATATGTTGTGAAATGATCACTACAATAAATCTAATATCTGCCACTTTCCATAGTTTGTATAACTTTTTCTAGTGATGAGAACTTTTAAGGTCTGTTCTCTCAGCAACTTTCACATATATAATATTTTTAATTGTAGTCACCATGCTATATATTACATCCCTGTGACATACTTATTTTGTAACTGAAAATGTGTACCTTTTGACACGTTCATGTATTTCACCCACCCTCACCCTTGTGTCACCATCAATCTGTTCACTTTAAAAAGTCAAAAATTGAGTTTTTGAGTTTTGTTATTTTTGCTTTAAACTCTACATAAGAATGGGATCATATGGTATTTGTCTTTCTCTGTCTGACTGACTTCAACTAGCATTTTGTCCTTAAGGTGCATCTGTGTTCCCACAAATGCCAAGATGTCATTCTTTTTTATGGCTGAATAATACTGATATTCTGATATACAGATATATATATATCTTCCTTATCCATTCATCCACTGGTGGACACCTAACTTGTTTCTGTATCTTGGCCATTGTAAATAATGCTACAATAAACATGGAGGTCAATATGCATTTTTTAGTTAGTGTTTTCATTTTCTTTAAATAAATGTCCAGAAGTGGAAATGCTGGATCGTATGGTAGTTCTATAGTTAATTTTTTGAGGAACCTCCATACTCTTTTCTATAGTGGCTGCACCAATATATATTCTTACCAATAGTGCACTAAGTTTCCCTTTTTTTTCTATATCCCTTGCTAATGCTTGTTATTTCACCTTTTTGATAATAGCCATTCTAACAGGTGTGAGGTGACATCTCATTTTGGTTTTGATTTGCATTTTCCTGAAAATTAGTGATGATGAGTATCTTTTCATTGTCTGTTGGCTGTCTGTGTGTCCTTCTTGGAAAAATGTCTATTCAGATCTTCTGCCTATTTTTTAATTGGATTTCTTTTTGCTCACATGTTTTGGATATCAATCTCTTATAAGATACATGATTTGTAGTTACTTTTTTCAAATTCAGTAGGTTGCCTTTTCATTTTGTTGATGGTTTCCTATGGTGTGCAGAAGCTATTTAGTCTAATGTAGTCTCATTTATTTTTGCTCTTGTTGCTTTTGTTTTGGTGTCACATACAAAAAAACCACCACCAAGATATATGTCAAGGGGCTTACTGCCATTGCACTTTTTGCATGTGTTAGAAGATTCAGCATCGAATCGATTTATTTATTAGATGGAAGTGTAGTGGATATTTACATTTGTTTTGCATGTATATATTAATCTGTGAAAAATACATGTATTTATATATACTATAAATTTATATATTTTCCATATTTATGCAGCCTATATATTGCACACTTATAAAAATTAATTAAGTGTAAATGCCATAAAGGCTGGAGAAGAATTGGCAAGAAGGGTAGGAATATTAGTGAAACTAGCAGGGTAAGTGAATTCCTTAGAGGATAGTGGAGGGTAGCAGGATAAATGAACTCACCCACCCCCTTTCCCCACCAGTTTTGATATCCTCATAATATATTTCTCTAATAAGAGAATCTGGGCTAGTAATACCAACATAGATTTGTTCCTTTTGTTGAGAAACATCCAATGGGTGTACATATGTGTATATAAGTTCCAATTTTATATTCACCAGAAGAGATTTAAATGCTATAGCCCACTTTCCTAGTTAGAGCACTGAACCTCTCCCTAGTGTCACAGAGTAACTCTGTGCACTGAAACTGTTGCCCAGGGGTGTGTATGTATCTGTTATAAACATTTTTATGAAGTAAACATGATCCCTAGGCATAGTTCCAAATTGCAGAGACTGTGGTTCCCCCCCTCCTTTCTCTCTGTAAATATTGGAATAGCTACCCAAAGATAGTGCTATATTTATATTATGGGCAAATGAGGAACCAGAGGAAATGAATGAAGAGAGAATTCCATGTTCAGTCAGAATAAGAATAAATTACCACCTTTTATCATTTGGTGAAGTTTTCATAAACAAGGAAGGGTTATTGGAACATCCTACATTTTCTGCACTAGGTAAATTTCAGGAAAAGTTACCAGCCAAATGATTTAACCTTTATATGATGACATTTTCAAATTCCTTTGCTGGGGCAATGTATTTGTTTCTTTGCCTTCTCAAATGCAGATTCATGTTATCAGAGATAGCTGAAACTGCTTAATGCATAGCAATAGTGGTGAAATAGAAGTCTTAAAGTGAAGTTTAATGTTACCCAACACTTCTCTTTTGAAAATTATTGGACTAAACTCTTTGTCATCATTCTTTTTGAACTTTTTGACTTCCTTCACTTACCTGGTTTAAAACACTAAAAAGAAATTACAACGGTGCCATGAAACTTTGTTTTAACTAACTCAGAGATGAGTACAATGAAGCAGACAGATGACAGAAATGAATGTTCATGTCAGCATTTGTACTTAACCTTATTACTGAATTAGCTATTTATCTTTAAGTTTCTTTAGAGAGATATTGTCTTAATATTATGGCAGAGTCTTTCAGGATTTATGTCTTCGGTGGAAAAAAATGAGAAAAATTTTAAATCTGGTGTTTTCTTTATTGGGTCAAAAATTCAAGTCTCATCTTTCAGGTTTTTTTTGTTTGTTTGTTTTAAAGAGCAATAACATGGAAAATAAATGGCCTTGAGTATATGGAAGCCACAAATTGTTTTTTATGTTCTCCAGAAGTAGAAAAATAAATTATATCCCATTTATCTATAAAAAAAGAGAAAAAGAAATAATATGGTTGGGAACCATACTAGGGGAGATAGAAGTCCCTGATCAGCATGTAAAGATAGGTGCTACTTCTAAGTGTATGGGATATGGCTCATTTGAGATGTATTCATTGGCATATGGATTTGCTCAGATACAGAGAGCAAAATTTCTTCCTGCATTTGTGGAATACTGATCTGCTTATTTTTAGATGGGCATGCCTACTAGCAGAAAGAAAGGTTTCTCAACCCTCTCAGAATGGCCTTGAAAACTAGTGAGGCACCAAGGAGATAATGACAACAGGTAAAAGTTACGGAAATCTGGTCTCATTCCTCTATGTAAATCTGAGAAGATAATACTCTTCGCCAAATGCAGGCAGAGTTGTTTGTGGGGGAAAAAAAAAAAAAGTAGTACTAATGATTGCAAAGCTGTTTATTAGTTTTAGCTGAGGAGCTTTAAAAATGTTAATATCTCCCTTGTTTTCCTCCCCCTGTTACATGTCCCCTGTACTTCTTGTGGTCCATAAGCCATTAGGAAGACCTGAATGAGGACAGCAGCCTTAGAGGCTGGGGAGACTGGTTACAGGGAAATTAAGACAAAGTGAGTAGATCAAGGACACCATAGCTAAGTTTCTCACTGTTAGAGAAGGAAATGACAAATACAAAATGGGAGAAAGTTAGAATGAACATTGTAAAATTTGATAGGAATTAATAATATGGGTATGAACTCATGGTTTTATATATCTGTGTAGAGATATAGATACAGAAATTAAATACCAAAGTACAAAGTGTGTATCTCTCTATTCTATCTTTGGCCTCTTGCTACGATAGAAAAAACAAATGCTAGTTTGAAGAGACTCCTACTGCAAAATCTAGGACAATTTGGGCCTCTAAATAAATGTTGATTTTAATAAATAATATTGAATTATATCCTATTGAATAAAAGAGGTTGCTGGAGGGGAGGTACGTGGAGGGATGGGGTAATTAGGTGATGGACATTAAGGAGGGCACTTGACATAATGAGCAATGGGTATTATATGCAACTAATGAGTCACTGAATTCCTCCCCTGAAACTAATAATACAGCATATGTTAATTAAATTTAAATAAAATTTAAAAAAGAACAAAAAAGAGAAATCTAGGAGTCTCCAGTGAAATAAATGAGCACATCAATGTGGAGTAGAAAAAAGCTTTTATTTACAGAATGCCAAATAATAAATGTAGAAGTAATGGTAGAATTGGAAGATCACAATTTGGAAACAACTGCAGTAAAAATTTGGTCAACAAAGAACATGAATGGATGCTAAAACCAGTGGATGAAAGTTTAATGACCAACAAAATATTTATGTAGTCTCTAAACATCTCCTTACAAAATACTTAGAAATACAATGGAGAGAGAGAGCGCAGCTTAAGGGGGAAGTAATTTGAGCAGACCATAACCAAGACCTCCAACAACTGATGAAGATTTTCGCCAGAGTTGGGACATACTGATGTTGTAAACATCTCCTGATGGGATACAGGGAGGAGATATCACTTTTGTGATTTTTTCTGCCAAAAATGCATAGCTTGAATCCGGTCATGAGGAAACATTAAACAAATCCAACTGGAAAGAATTTTACAAAATAACTGGCATATATTAAAGATAAAAGTTAGTAAGGTGAAATAACTGTGAAACTCTTGCAGACTTAAGGTAGAAAGAGCTATAGCAGCCAAGTGTAAAACATCATCCTGGTATCGATCATTTTGCTTCAAAGTATATTATTGAGATCTCTGGATGAAGGGCATATGGGATTTCTTTGTATTCCCTTCAAATTTTATTTTGTAAGTTATTTCAAAATTAAAAATTATGAAACTAACTAGGTACTCCTCATACAATATTAATTCAGGATCTCTGAGGTTGGATAGATTTTTAAAAGATTCTCAAGTGACTAACATGTAGTTAAGGTTTGAGTACAGCTGGCTGAGGCCATATCTGAGCAACAGTTCATTTTTTTTTTAATTTTTTATTGTTATGTTAATCCCCATACATTACATCATTAGTTTTAGATATAGTGTTCCATGATTCATTGTTTGTGCATAACACCCAGTGCTCCATGCAGAACGTGCCCTCCTAAATACCCATCACCAGGCTAACCCATCCTCCCACCCCCCTCCCCTCTAGAACCCTCAGTTTGTTTTTCAGAGTCCATCGTCTCTCATGGTTCGTCTACCCCTCCGATTTCCCCCCCTTCATTCTTCCCCTCCTGCT
>NW_022589709.1:60512772-60588076 GCF_004348235.1 Phoca vitulina
ATTAAGAATTCCTCATATCAGTGAGGTCATATGATACATGTCTTTCTCTGTTTGACTTATTTCGCTCAGCATAATACCCTCCAGTTCCATCCACGTCGTTGCAAATGGCAAGATCTCATTCCTTTTGATGGCTGCATAATATTCCATTGTATATATATACCACCTCTTCTTTATCCATTCATCTGTCGATGGACATCTTGGCTCTTTCCACAGTTTGGCTATTGTGGACATTGCTGCTATAAACATCGGGGTGCACGTACCCTTTCGGGTCCCTACTTTTGTATCTTTGGGGTAAATACCCAGGAGTGCAATTGCTGGATCATATGGTAGCTCTATTTGCAACTTTTTGAGGAACCTCCATACTGTTTTCCAGAGTGGCTGCACCAGCTTGCATTCCCACCAACAGTGTAGGAGGGTTCCCCTTTCTCCGCATCCCCGCCAACATCTGTCATTTCCTGACTTGTTAATTTTAGCCATTCTGACTGGTGTGAGGTGGTATCTCATTGAGGTTTTGATTTGGATTTCCCTGATGCCGAGCAATATTGAACACTTTTTCATGTGTCTGTTGGCCGTTTGGATGTCTTCTTTGGAAAAATGTCTGTTCATGTCTTCTGCCCATTTCTTGATTGGATTCTTTGTTCTTTTGGTGTTGAGTTTGATGAGTTCTTTATAGATTTTGGATACTAGCCCTTTATCTGATATGTCATTTGCAAATATCTTCTCCCATTCTGTCGGTTGTCTTTTGGTTTTGTTGACTGTTTCCTTTGCTTTGCAAAAGCTTTTTATCTAGATGAAGTCCCAATAGTTCATTTTTGCCCTTGCTTCCCTTGCCTTTGGCGATGTTTCTAGGAAGAAGTTGCTGCGGCTGAGGTCGAACAGGTTGCTGCCTGTGTTCTCCTTTAGGATTTTGATGGACTCCTGGGTCACATTTAGGTCTTTCAACCATTTGGAGTCTATTTTTGTGTGTGGTGTGAGGAAATGGTGCAGTTTCATTCTTCTGCATGTGGCTGTCCAATTTTCCCAACACCATTTGTTGAAGAGACTGTCTTTTTTTTCCATTGGACATTGTTTCCTGCTTTGTCAAAGATTAGTTGACCATAGAGTTGAGGGTCCATTTCTGGGCTCTCTATTCTGTTCCATTGATCTATGTGTCTGTTTTTGTGCCAGTACCATACTGTCTTGATGATGACAGCTTTGTAGTAGAGCTGGAAGTCCGGAATTGTGATGCCGCCGGCTTTGCTTTTCTTTTTCAACATTCCTCTGGCTATGCGGGGTCTTTTCTGGTTCCATACAAATTTTAGGATTATTTGTTCCATTTCTTTGAAGAAAGTGGATGGTATTTTGATGGGGATTGCATTGAATGTGTAGATTGCTCTAGGTAGGATTGACATCTTCACAATATTTGTTCTTCCAATCCATGAGCATGGAACGTTTTTCCATTTCTTTGTGTCTTCCTCAATTTCTTTCATGAGTATTTTATAGTTTTCTGAGTACAGATCCTTTGCCTCTTTGCTTAGATTTATTCCTAGGTATCTTATGGTTTTGGGTGCAATTGTAAATGGGATCGACTCCTTAATTTCTCTTTCTTCTGACTTGTTGTTGGTGTATAGGAATGCCACTGACTTCTGTGCATTGATTTTATATCCTGCCACCTTGACTGAATTCCTGTATGAGTTCTAGCACTTTTGGGGTGGAGTCTTTGGGATTTTCCACCTAAAGTATCATATCATCTGCAAAGAGTGAGAGTTTGACGACTTCTTTGCCAGTTTGGATGCCTTTGATTTCTTTTTGTTGTCTGATTGCTGTGGCTAGGACTTCTAATACTATGTTGAATAGCAGTGGTGATAGTGGGCATCCCTGCCGCGTTCCTGATCTTAGGGGGAAAGCTCTCAGTTTTTCCCCATTGGGAATGATATTCGCTGTAGGTTTTTCATAGATGGCTTTTATGATATTGAGGTATGTACCCTCTATCCCTATACTCTGAAGAGTTTTGATCAAGAAAGGATGCTGTACTTTGTCAAATGCTTTTTCTGCATCTATTGAGAGGATCATATGATTCTTGTTCTTTCTTTTGTTAATGTATTGTATCACGTTGATTGATTTGCGGATGTTGAACCAACCTTGCAGCCCAGGGATAAATCCCACTTGGTCGTGGTGAATAATCCTTTTAATGTACTGTTGGATCCTATTGGCTAGTATTTTGGTGAGAATTTTTGCATCCATGTTCATCAGGGATATTGGTCTGTAATTCTCCTTTTTGATGGGGTCTTTGTCTGGTTTTGGGATCAAGGTAATGCTGGCGTCATAAAATGAGTTTGGAAGTTTTCCTTCCATTTCTATTTTTTGGAACAGTTTCAGAAGGATAGGTATTAATTCTTCTTGAAATGTTTGGTAGAATTCCCCTGGGAAGCCATCTGGCCCTGGGCTTTTGTGTTTTGGGAGATTTTTGATGACTGCTTCTATTTCCTTAGTGGTTATAGGTCTGTTCAGGTTTTCTATTTCTTCCTGGTTCAGTTTTGGTACTTGATACATCTCTAGGAATGCATCCATTACTTCCAGGTTATCTAATTTGCTGGCATAGAGTTGCTCATAATGTGTTCTTATATTGTTTGTATTTCTTTGGTGTTGGTTGTGATCTCTCCTCTTTCATTCATTATTTTATTTCTTTGGGTCATTTCTCTTCTCTTTTTGATATGTCTGGTCAGGGGTTTATCAATCTTATTCTTTCAAAGAACCAGCTCCTAGTTTCGTTGATCTGTTCTACTGTTCTTTTGGTTTCTATTTCATTGATTTCTGCTCTGATCTTTATTATTTCTCTTCTCCTGCTGGGTTTAGGCTTTATTTGCTGTTCTTTCTCCAGCTCCTTTAGGTGTAGGGTTAGGTTGTGTACTTGAGACCTTTCTTGTTTCTTGAGAAAGGCTTGTATTGCTATATACTTTCCTCTTAGGACTGCCTTTGCTGTATCCCAAAGATTTTGAATAGTTGTGTTTTCATTTTCATTGGTTTCCATGAATTTTTTAAATTCTTCTTTAATTTCCTGGTTGACCCATTCATTCTTCAGGAGGATGCTCTTTAGCATCCATGTATTTGAGTTCTTTCCGACTTTCCTCTTGTGATTGAGTTCTAGTTTCAAAGCATTGTGGTCTGAAAATATGCAGGGGATGATCCCAATCTTCTGGTACCGGTTGAGACCTGATTTATGACCTAGGATGTGATCTATTCTGGAGAATGTTCCATGGGCACTAGAGAAGAATGTGTATTCTGTTGCTTTGGGATGGAATGTTCTGAATATGTCTGTGAAGTCCATTTGGTCCAGTGTGTCATTTAAAGTCTTTATTTCCTTGTTGATCTTTTGCTTAGACGATCTGTCCATTTCAGTGAGGGGGGTGTTGAATCCCCTTCTATTATTGTATTGTTGTCAATGTGTTTCTTTGATTTTGTTATTAATTGGCTTATATAATTGGCTGCTCCCATGTTAGGGGCATAGATATTTACAATTGTTAGATCTTGTTGGATAGACCCTTTAAGTACAATATAGTGTCCTTCCTCATCACTTATTACAGTCTTTCATTTAAAATCTAATTTGTCTGATATAAGGATTGCCACCCCAGCTTTCTTTTGATGTTCATTAGCATGGTAAATGGTTTTCCACTCTCTCACTTTCAATCTGGAGGTGTCTTTGGGTCTAAAATGAGTCTCTTGCAGACAGCATATCAATGGGTCTTTTTTTTTTTTTTTTATCCAATCTGATACCCTATGTCTTTTGATTGGGGCATTTAGGCCATTTACATTCAGGGTAACTATTGAAAGATATGTATTTAGTGCGATTGTATTGCCTATAAGGTGACTGTTACTGTATATTGTCTGTGTTCCTTTCTGGTTTATGTTGCTTTTAGGCTTTCTCTTTGCTTAGAGGACCCCTTTTAATATTTCTTGTAGGGCTGGTTTTGTGTTTGCAAATTCCTTTAGTTTTTGTTTGTCCTGGAAGCTTCTTATCTCTCCTTCAATTTTCAATGACAGCCTAGCTGGATATAGTATTCTTGGCTGCATATTTTTCTCATTTAGTGCTCTAAATATATCATGCCACTCTTTTTTGGTCTGCCAGGTCTCTGTGGATAGGTCTGTTGCCAATCTAATATTTCTACCATTGTAGGTTACAGATCTCTTGTCCCAAGCTGCTTTCAGGATTTTCTCTTTGTCTCTGAGACTTGTAAGTTTTACTATTAGATATCGGGATGTTGACCTATTTTTATTGATTTTGAGGGGGGTCTGTGCCTCTTGGATTTTGATGCCTGTTTCCTTCCCCAAGTTAGGGAAGTTCTCTGCTAATTTGCTCCAATATACCTTCTGCTCCTCTCTCACATTCTTCTTCTTCTGGGATCCCAATTCTAATATTGTTCCATCTTATGGTATCACTTATCTCTTGAATTCTGCCCTCGTCATCCAGTAGTTGTTTATCTCTCTTTTTCTCAGCTTCTTTATTCTCCATCAATTGGTCTTCTATGTTGCTAATTCTCTCTTCTGCCTCATTTATCCTAGCAGTTAGAGCCTCCATTTTTTTATTGCACCTCATTAATAGCCTTTCTGATTTCGACTTGGTTAGATTTTAGTTCTTTTATTTTTCCAGAAAGGGTTTCTGTAATATCTTCCATGTTTTCAAGGCCAGCTAGTATCTTTATAACCATCATTCTGTACTCTAGTTCCAACATCTTACTAATGTCTGTATTGATTAGGTCCCTGGCAGACGGTACTGCCTCTTGCACTTTTTTTTTTGAGGTGAGTTTTTCCGTCTTGTCATTTTGTCCAGAGGAGAATAGATGAATGAGAGAACAAAATGCTAACAGGGTAACAATGACCCCAGAAAAATATACACTAAAGAAATCAGAAGAGACCTGAAACTGGGGAAAAGAAAGGGAAAGAAAGAAAAAAGAAAAAGGAAAAAAAAGGACTATGATCAAATATGACCAGGCTGGTGCATAGATCCGTGCCACACAGTAGATTTTGGGCGTATTTTGGTCTATTAGAAGAAACTGCCTCCCAAAATTTTAAAGAAAGAAAAACTTACATATGTACAAAACTAAGGGTAAATATGATGAAGGGATAGAATATGACTGTAAAGATGAAAATTATAAAAGATTTTTATAAAAGGAACTGATAAGAATTTGGTTGAAAAAAGAAAGAAGAGAAATTTTTAAAAAGGGGGGCAGGGAATGTGATCAGGCAGGAGACTAAAAGAAAGCCATACACTAGGGATTTAGGGTATATTTTGGTCTGTTAGAAGAAACTGTATCCCAAAATTTTAAAGCAGCACAACTTATATATATACCAAAAATAAGGTTAACTACAATGAAGGGATAGAATATGACTCTAAAAATGAAAAACAAAGAAGATTTTTTTAAAAGGGACTGATAAGATGTTGGTTGAAAAAGGGAAAAAGAAAAATTCAAAAAAAAAAGTTAAAAAAAAATTAACTTTGAAAGAATAAAGAATCATGGCAAAAAAGCCATGGATTCTATGTGCAGTATTCCCCTAGCTCTGGAGTTCTACCGTTCTCATTGATCGGTAAACTTGGTCTTGGCTGGCTGTTCTTGCTGATCTTCTTGGGGAGGGGCCTGTTGCCATGGTTCCCAAATGTCTTTGCCAGAGGCGGAATTGCCCCGCCCTTGCTGGGTCCGGGCTAAGTCATCTGCTCGGGTTTGCTCTCGGGAGCTTTTGTTCCCTGTAAGCTTTCCGTACAGCTTTGGAGGAGGAGAGTGAAAATGGCGGCTTCCCAATCTCTGCCCCGGAGGAGCCAAGAACTCGGGGCCCCACTCCTCAGTGCACCCCCAGAGAAAAGCAGTCAGTCACTCCCGTCTCCCCGGTCTCCAGCCTCAGTCCGTGCTCACCTGGCCTGTGACGGAGCGTTTCTATCTCTGGCATATGACCCCGTGTGGAGTCTCCAAACCCAGCAGATCCCTGCAGTATGCTCCCGCGCCGCTCCTCCTGGGGGAGGAAAGGGAGTCTCCGTGGATCTGCCGCTTGTTGGGTCCCTGCTGGCGGAGCAGTGGCCCGACTGTGCCGTGGATCATGGTTTATGGCAACCCCGAGCTGAGACCCCACTCCTCGGCTCCCTGCTCCAATCCCTGGGAGCTCTGCCGCACTCAGGCACCCCCAGTCTTTCTGTGACCCCGAGGGTCCTGAGACCACACTGTCCCGCGAGGGTTCCACCCCACGCTTAGCCACTGGAGCGACGTCCCTCAGTGGAGCTGACTTCTAAAAGTTCCGATTTTGTGCTCCGTGGCTCTATCACTTGCCAGAAGCAGCCGACGGCGGCCCCCTCCCCCGCCGTCCATCCTCCCGAATCACCTCGGATTCACTTCTCCTCATGTGCTACCTTCCAGAAAGTGGTCGCTTTTCTGTTCAGAGAGTTGCTGCTATTCTTTTTTTCATCTCCTGTTGAGTTCATAGGTGTTCAGAATCTGTTCAGTTCTTTTACAGCTGCTTGTACTGAGCTATAACTATTTTGTTTTCTATACATTGCAACTCTTGCAATATTCCACATTACTTTTAGTTATTTTTTTCTTTATTACTGAAGTACCATATTGAAGTATAATTGACATGGTTACATTCATTTCAGCTATACAATTTATTGACTAGACAGTTGTATATCACAATAAGTTGTAGTTGCCATCTGTCACCATACAACATTGTTACAATGTTAGTGACTGTATTCCCTGTGCTGTACTTTTCATCTCCATAACTTATTTTATAACTGAAACTTTGTACCTTTTAGTCCCCTTTATATTTTTGCCCATTCCCCCCATTCACCTCCCCTCTGACAACACCAGTTTGTCCTCTGTACTTAGAGTCTGTTTTTTTCTTTGCTCATTTGTTTTGTTTTTTAGATTCCATCTAAAAATGAAATCATGTGGTATTTGTTTTTTTCGGTCTGATTTATTTCACTTAGCATAATAAGCTGTACGTCCATCCATGTTGTTGCTAATGGCAAGATCTCATTCTTTTTTTAAGTAGGCTGCATGCCCAGTGTGGAACCCAACACAGGGCTTGAACTCATGACCCTGAGTTACCCAGGCACCCCCTCATTCTTTTTTATGGTTGAGTAATATTCCATTGTGTATATTTACCACATCTTCTTTATCTATTCATCCATCAGTGGACCCTTAGGTTGTGTCCATAGCTTGGCTATTGTAAATAATTTTGCAGTAACCATAGGGCTGAATTTCTTTTTGGATCAGTGTTTTTGTTTTCTTTTCATAAATACCCTGTAGTGGAATTACTGGATCATATGGTATTTTTATTTTTAATTTTTTTTGAGGGATCTCCCTACTGTTTTCCACAGTGTCTGCACCAATTTACATTTCTACCAACAATGTACAAGGATTCCTTTTTTCCACATCTTCATCAACACTTGTTTCTTGTATTTTTTATTTTGGTCATTGTGAAAGGCATGAGTTCCTATCTCATTGTGGTTTTGATTTACATTTCCCTGATGATGAGTGATGCTGAGCATCTTTTCACCTGCTTGTTGGTCATTTGTATGTCTTTTTGAAAAAATGTTTATTCAGGTCCTCTTTTCATTTTTTAATCAGATTATTTTTGGGGTCCAAGTTGTTCTAGTTCTTTACATCTTTCACATATTAACCCCTTGTTGGATATGTCATTTACAAATATTGTCTTCCATTCACTAGGTTGCCTTTTTGTTTTGTTGGTGATTTCCTTTGCTATGCAAAACCTTTTTATTTTGGTATAGTCCAAATAGTTTATTTTTGCTTTTGTTTTCCTTTCCTTAAGGAGACATATCCCCAAATATGTTACTAATGTTGATGTGCAAGTTATATTTATTTTCTAAGTGAAAATGAACAAAAACGTACTTTACTTTGAGATTTAGTAAACTTCCATGACTTAGAGACACTTGATTTTCTATGAGTTGTCATTAGTTTGAATTTTGATAATGTTTTATATTTATATAGTACATTTCTTTAAGTATATTTGAGCAATTCATTGGTGAGTAATTCACTTGGTGTTCTGTTCTAACAGTGCATCAGATAACATTAAAATCTCGTCTCTTTCCTGCATCTGGAATATTTAGTAATGGAAGAGTGTTCACTGGCCCTCCATGCACTCCCTCTTCCCTTTGTCTAGGCTTATATCTGTGCAGATGAAAGCATTGTCTTCTTGTTTTTGGCGGGAGCTGAGGGATGTAGCAGGTGTTTGGATTCTGCGATAGTCCAAGATGTAAGACTTTCAGATTGGATACATTTATAGTGGGCCATAGATCACAAGTAAAGAAAATTTTAGTGGTGTTGTCAATGCTTGCCTCAAGCAAATTGTGAAATGTGCCAAGGTGGTCACTGGAGCCTACCCTTCTTTGTAGTGCCCTATCTGTCTTCACTGCCAACGTTTGCTACCTACCCATCTCTTGGATGCACAGTTCACACAATCTCAGCTGCCACAAATCTTGCTAAATTTTGCTAAGGTATTACATGGCAAAAGCTTTAATATTGACCCCTCCCAGGGATTTTATTTCCTAAAAATTATATGTGTCAAAACTGACTTGTTATGTATGAAGAGAAGATATTTTAAAAATAATAATAATTACTTATGAGCCCATTTATCTGCCAAGCATTTTGCTGTATACTCTGTATTATCTTATTTAGTCTTCATAAGTACCATATGAGGTAAACTCCATTGTTTATATCCACATTATAGAGAGCTTGAAGCTTAGAGCATTAAGGAAGTTTTTCCAAGATTACAAAGCTGGTAATTAACAGACTTGATTTCAATCCAATTCTGATTCCAAAATCTATCCTCTAGGCTCTATTGACTCTGACGTTCTGGATTGAAGGTAACCTAGACCGTCTACTCCTGATTTTAGAGAAATTTAGTGAGTATGAGTCTAAGAAAAGAACCTTATGATCCAGTATCTCTTTCCAGCCAACTGGTCTTTACTGTTTTATAGGCCATATGGTTCCCAAGAATATTCACCCAATTATTCCTCTCATCATACTTGTGCTCAGGCTGCAGCCTCATGATGAAACCATTTTTCAGTTTTTGTAAGGGGTATCTAAATAAACAGAGTTATTGGGAGTTTTGCTCTGACAATTTTTTAAATCCTCTCTTAGGTTCATGTAGTCATTTAAAGAGAAAATTGAGTAAGGCCTTGTAAGGTATTTCTGGATACATGTGGCCTGTTGAGATCAGTGAGGTACAGGTCTCAAATATAGAAAACACACCTTCTTAGCCTTCTATTTGAGATATATATTTAGTTATGCATCTTCTGCATTTTAAGTAAGGCTTTATGTTCCAAAGCAATTAAATTGTAATGAGTAAAAACAGAATAACTGAGAGCATCCAACATATGCAGTATATTTTGAGATAATTGTGGTTAATCACTTTCTAGTTGCAGTAAAGTCATTTCAGTTCAAACCCATTTAACTGAGGCAATCAAGTACTCAGAAAAGACTGAAAACATCCTTGTTTTTGAGGTATTATTTAAATATATTTATGACATGTCAACATTTCTGTATTTGTATACCAATACATTAGTGCCTTTTTTTGGCTGACAGCGTTCAGAATATTAAAAAATTATACAGTGCTTTTTCCCAAAGCTACATTGCTGAAGAGACATAGGAAGGATACAGTAAGAATAACACTTAAGTGATACACTGTTATCTTCCTGAAAACACATAGGAAATATACAATGAGGATAACACTAAGTGAGACACTATTATCTTCCATTATGCTGCTGGAAAAAGTAATGAGCTTCTCTAAGTCACCAAACTAATCAAGTAATAACTACCATTTACTTGGTGCCAGGTACGATTGAAGTAAGTTTTAGGATTATTATTGCTTATTAGATTTAAATAAGTGAAGATCTTTGGAGCTAAGCAACTTGCCTACTAGCCAGATAGCTAGAAATGAGCATAGATAGATTACAAGTCCAAAACTATCTCACTTCAAAATTTATCCTCTTAACCAGCAATTTTTATAACTAAGGTAAAATAAAATCTTAAGGACTCACGTTTCTGTCAGTAGTATCTTGTTGGTATTGACATTTCTATATACCCATAATACAGTTAAAAAACCATATTGCCTGAGAACTAAAAGTGCCATCTTACTGCAGCTATTGATGTTATGGAAGAAGAAAATGAGGACCACACAGGATAAATGCTATTCTTAATCTAGAAACATTTCAAGAAGTAAAATGTTGACCAAATATTAGATAAATGATTAAATTATATTCAGTATTGCTTACTATTGTGCATATTCACTTACTCTTGTAGTAAAAGGCAGAATTGTCAAAGATGGAGGTCAGTTGATAGTTCAGACATGAACCATCATAGGAACAATATATATATACACTCTAGCCCATTGCTTTAACTCCTTAGATCTCTTATATGTAAAATGGAGGTACTATAACATCTGACTGCTGGTTAAATGATGATGTAATGGTTAAAAGAGAATATGTTTGAGTGCCTGGCATATAGGCATATTCAATAAGAGATAGATGTTATTATTGTACTACTTTATTAGGCTCTTCATATGAGTGTCACGGTCTCAGCTTTGCAGGTCCCAGAAGCTCAGTTATTTTAATGCCCTCATAAGTGATCTAGCAGATAAAAATTTAGGGTGCTTTATCTTAGGAGTGGTGTTCTAATAAATGTTTAACAACTGGATTTTGGAGGGGTTGAGGGAAGAGAGAAGTTATTTTTAGAATATTATGCTGAGTGAAATAAGTCAATCAGAGAAAGACATGTATCATACGATCTCACTGATATGAGGAATTCTTAATCTCAGGAAACAAACTGAGGGTTGCTGGAGTGGTGGGGGGTGGGAGGGATGGGGTGGCTGGGTGATAGACACAGGGGAGGGTATGTGCTATGGTGAGCGCTGTGAATTGTGTAAGACTGTTGAATCCCAGACCTGTACCTCTGAAACAAATAATACATTATATGTTAAAAAAAAAAAAGAAAAAAAAGTAGGAAGGGAGAAATGAAGGAGGGGAAATTGGAGGGGGAGATGAACCATGAGAGACTATGGACTCTGAGAAACAAACTGAGGGTTCTAGAGGGGAGGGGGGTGGGAGGATGGGTTAGCCCGGTGATGGGTATTAAGGAGGGCATGTATTGCATGGAGCACTGGGTGTTATACGCAAACAATGAATCATGGAACACCACATCAAAAACTAATGATGTAATGTATGGTGATTAACATAACATAATAAAAAAAATAAAAAAATAAAAGAATTTGCTGAATTTTGTGTGTAAATTCCTTTAACCAGGACAGATTTGAAATTACCAACGTATCTACTGACTTGTATATCTTGAAATTTTAACAGTAGGCTCTCTGGAGTAGGTATTAGCTAACCTCAGCATGCATTCTCTCTCTCATCTCTGTGTGTGTGCATGTGTGTGTACATATGTGTCTATGTTCATACAAAAACACGTGTCTATATAAATTGGGGTCAAATTATAATCACAAATTTACCTTGTAAGCATATATTCAAAACAAGAATAGCTATATATTGTCACTGTCATTGAGCTATCATAACAAATCTTAGGTCTAAGACAACTCCTTCCTTGGATAGTGTTGGAGATACAGGGGTAAGTTGTGCCCTTGGATATATATCATTATAGACTAGATTCATACTATTGACCTTCTTGCCCCCAGGCATAATTCATGCCAGTGCAGAATGGTTCCCTGGAGAATACCTCCCCTTTCTTTGATTGTCTTTGACCACTGCCAAACTAAAGTTAGCATTTCACTCTCAGGCAGTGGTCTTCTCCCAGTATAGATTTGGATCCTTTTAAACAAATTAAAGAGATTAGAATTCTAGAGAAAAGAAAGTCCACATTTTGCTGGGGTAATTGGGGGAAACTTTGTGGGTAGAAAGTAGCATTTGAGAGGGGTTTCAAAGTATGGGGACAAAAGGATATACATAGACAGAAGACAATGCAGAGAGAGAGAGCACCATTAAAGAAGTTATGTCCAATTTATCATATTCATGACATATTCTCAAATACTCAATTTTGGCATTATAGTTGGAGGGTTTAGACTAATCCACAGACTTTGCATCCATGAATCACCCTTTAGCACTTGGGCATGACTGAATAGAACTTTGTTATCATCAATATGCTCTTCTATGGAATTGTTTTGGCATTATCTAGTACATATGTCATCTTGTGGTAATGCCATTTCTTTACTTCTCTTTTCAGCTTTCTATATTCAATAGCACCAGAATTTCCAACTGACAGACTTTGCTGAAAAGCGTTTGTCCTCATTTGAGAAAAAATTAATTTTGTGCATTAACCTTTTATGGCACGGATTTGAAGAGCTTTGGTTAACCCAGTGCACTGTGACAAACTATGGTGTACTATAGGCATTAGAGAAGGCTATGAGGGAGGGGAACCACAGGGAACTTTTGGTAATAATATCTATTCCAACACAATAGAGGATCCATTAAATGAAATACCGAGAAATAATATTTAAAAGGAAAAGTGTGACCACATTGCCGAAGTAAGTTTCTGTTATTCTGTAGCTCAAATTAAACTTTTTAGACACAAAGGGTTCCATAGTGGTGCTTAAGAAATTACCTTCGTTGAAGTGGGAGAATTAGCAATTAAGACACTTTCAATCCTACTTCAAATGGAGCAGCTGAGGCTTTTTACTTTATTTATTTTTTTTTTAAGAAATAGTGTTTGGGTAAGAAAAACGTTTAAAAATAATTGGATACGCTATGAAGAACCATTGAAGGTTTTCAGGGAGGTGAAATACATAATTAGATTAGTTTTAAAAGATTGTTCTGGTGTCAGGATGTATCAGGAGTGCAGAAACTAAACAAGGAGATTTATTGGAGGACTCTTACATTGTTTAAGAAGAACTATCAAGAAAGCCTGCACAGGGTGAAGGTAGTGAGACCAGGAAGGAGGAGAAGGACAAAGAACCATTCTAGGGGTAGTTTCAATGACCCTCACAGTATTTTGGTTCAAGGGGTAAAAGAAAAAAAAAAAAGCCAATGATCATTTCAAGTATTTATGGCTTTCTTGCTATAGAAGGTAATATCATCAATACAGATATAAGTAAGTTAAAAAGTAGAGAGGGCGAGTGAGTTTTATTGTGAATCTCGCGCATTTGAAGTAAGCACTGGATGTCTTATTAGATAAAACAGGCCACTTTAAATGCACTTCTGTAGCTTCGTACGTCTTATTTATTAATCCAGACGTATGAGTATTTATGTAGACGTTATACTGTGGAAGTAGCCAAAAGTTACATTTAATAAAAGGGGGTTAGAGACAAAAGTTGAGTGAATACAAATAGTCCGTTATGGAGGGGGTCTGCAGCTGGAGATTGCAAATTTTGCAAGGTATATTTGAAGCCCTTTCTGAAACTAAATAGCAAGAAATTGTAATGAAATCGAAGGCAAACACAGAATGGGGTCTATAAAGAGGCAGTGGGAAACAGAGTTTAGTTTTGTACACTTCTCCACACTTCTCCACACCCACACATCTTTATCATCCTTGGTATGCCCCACACTTATCCTCCTATAGGCACTGTGCTAGATAAAATTGTATCCACTGCTGAATTCATTCTGACAGTTGGTAACACATCCCAATGGGATAGAGACTATGCTAGCAGTTATCGACAAACCTGGTTCTGTAGCTTCTTCCCCTGTGGGATTGTGGGCATGGAATCAATAACCACAACAATGTGTCCTGAAAGTTCAACACACCATTGAGGTCCTATTATTTTTCCTTGTTTCGTGGTCTGTAATTTTTCCATTAAAAAGTCATATGTGCTAAAACCTGAGGGAGTTCTCCTACAACATATCTGTACATTATTTTTGCTGACAAATAGCTTTCCCTCTCTTAAAACATCCCATAAATTTATTGAAACAGCTTTTCAATGCTGTATCTTTAATCTGTTTCTGAATTTGCAGTATATCCATGCCACCGAGTTGTCATTACTTTGAAAAGTAAATAGTTATTAGTTTCCTGGATGAAATGAGAAGTAAATATTTTAAGATTTGTGCAATATCTATTGTCTCTATGTATAGCTTGAATTCATCTTTCATTCAGGCAGGTTTTATTCAAAAATTCCATATTTGTGAAAAAACAATGAAGTGGATACCAAAGTAATGATGTATTTATTGTAACACTTCTCTATTTCAGCTTATCGATAGTTGAAATCCTTTTTATAGGTACATTTCCAGGGCATGAGTGTGCTAATATAGATATTTTCTGAGAAGGTTTGTAGAACTTAGTCTCCTCCTCACTCTTTCTTGTGGTTGTCATTTTGAGAAGCATCAGTGGCTGAGCTAATTTAGAATGTACAGATATTGAGAACAAATGTGTAGCTGTTGCTATTCATGTGCTCATTATTTCTCCAGACATTTTTCTTTTTCTATTAAAATTTTCCTATATACTTATTAATAGTCAGTCTGAGCTGAGCAAGTAGCCGTGCCCTCATCTTTACTTCCCATGTGAAGTGGGGCCAGCTGCTAGTCTCACTGTGTCAGCTTATGTCTCTACGGCTCTTCTTCATTGTAGCTTCTTTTAAGGGACCTTCAGTTGCCTGATTTACCTTCTCCCTTTACCTAGTCTTTGGTCCACGTCATTGACCATTCCCTTTGTGCAGAATTCTATTCTGCCTTTATTTTTGATGCTTGCTTTATTCAATATTGTACACAGGACCCATGCTGCATTCTTGACTTTTTTGATAAAAAATATATTTATATATATTTAAACAGCAGGAAAGAAAACCATTGATGATGTTGCTTTGAACAAGTTACCCTACACTTGGCTACTATTGGAATAGGAATAGTCTGGTAAATTGTACTTTGTACTAAAGACCCAGATTTTAAGCTCTCCTTGTATTAATGTCTATTGCCTTGCAATTTGGTGATCTGAACACTGGCTGTAAGCCTTAGTGTTTGCTTGTCATATTTAACCATGGCCATCACTGACAGAAGGGTGTGCTTAGGACAGGCCACTAGCTCTAGGAGGAAAAGGAGAGACACATGGAACAGAGCTGCCACAGCTAAATTTGACCAGGCTAGGCCAGACCCCAGCCTACCTGTAGATGTATGATTGAACCAAACTGAGATCAGCCAATCCCCAACTAATGCATATATGAGTGAGCTGTAAGAATATATTATTGCTATTTTATGCTACAAGGCTTGGGTTGGTCTTACTAAGCAGCAACAACTAACTGATACAGGCGACATATGGAAAAGTCATGCCTGATGGGATATATATATTCTCCAAACAAATATACAAAAAAAAAAAAACCAGTTTGTTTAACTGGGACTTTAATAAGACTGTGGTGGTGGGAGTTGGTGCTGTAGAGATACATTTACCAGTTCATTAAAGGCCTTAATATGCATTTATAAGCATGATCATCAGAATAATATTTGTCCAACTCCATTCTCCTCTCCAATAATTTGGTTGATTTTTCTTCCAGATTTGGTATATGGTGTGTACCAGCACTCCTCTTCCATCCCATGACTGATAACTTTTGTCAATCAGCCACTCTTTTTGTTGTCAAAAAAGTCTTCTCAACACAAACCTGTTCATTCTCTTGCCTTGAAATCACCTTTCCTTCCATCTCTGTTCAAAACTCTATCCATCAATGACTGGCTCAAATGTTAGCACCTCATGGAACCGTCTATGATTTCTTCTACCAGAAACACTATTTCCTTCTTTAAATAGCTACAATGCTTTATTTATCAATTCTTGAAATGTCACATGACATTTATTTACCTTTCTTGTTTCCCGTCTTAAACCTAAGCTTTTTGAAGCTAAAGATCTGTCATGTTTTTTGAAACCCTTGAAACATCTAGATTAGCACTTTGAATATATTAGGTAATGCATAAATGTTTTTAGAAGCATGAATTAAAAACTTAAAAATGTTACAACTTTTTCTTAACTCTTGACTTTTATCAAGAAAAGGTTAAGATTCTTTGTGATCAGTATATAAACATATGATTCTGTTTAGCTGCTTTCTAAAAGGTGTCAAATTAATTTATTTTCTAAAATGTACCTGACAAGAATTTGCAAAGAGACTGAAAGCCATGGGAAAATTCCCTGTGTGCAGCATAAAAAAAGATGATGTTAGTCTCTGCAGATGGATAGTGTTTTTCCACTTTGGTTCAGAAACTGACAGAAATTATTTCCCCTACAGATTTTGGGATTCATTCTCTTTTTATTTATGGCCCTAGAAATGCATTAGCCTAGAATCCTGAATGTTAATTTCCTATGAACTTGGTCATTTTTATTTGTTCAGCTCAGATGAAAATTCTAATTCAGAATACTTTGATTAGGAAAAGAAAATTTCAACAATCATAATTCTAATACCCAGCACATTTAATAGAATGAATTATATAGAAATCCTGAACTTCTGGGCAATAACTTTATATGACTGCCTCATGTACACAACAAAAAAAGATTACATTTACATTAGAAGAAGAAAAGTAGAAAGGAAGAAGGAGGTAGGCAAGGAGGAGAGGGAGAAAAGAAGAGATAGAGAGGAGGAAAGATGTTTCCTGGTGATGAGTATTTTATATAATTGAATGACCCTGACTTTAGATTCTGATTTTGGGATTTTTTTTAAAGATTCTCAACAATTGATTAGGTATCTGAGTTGCTTATAATCAAGTCAACTCTAAGAATAATTGTGGGTTCTAGTGAAAAAATACTTGTGATAAGAAATAGTGTTCTCACTTGTAAGTATGTCTTCACTGACTATATACACCCATGTGATGAAATGTTCCCCTGTGACTTTTTAGAAATGTAACTATGGTAAGTTCATATTTTGAAATATATAATCATTGATATTAACAAAGTATCTTTATAAAGTTAAGAATATTTTGAAAGTTACTTTTATTTTTGCTATTATTTAATAAATGATATTTAAATCTCTAAAGAAAGCAATGACCTTTCCCTTAAGAATATCTTACAAACTCAAAATGTAGTACAGCATATATCTCATTAGATATTTAAGCTTCTCTTGGTGTCATTTTGTTTTATTACAGGGATTACCTTATTACTGAGTAAACAGTTAAAACATTGACCAAAACTTGTCATGATAATTCTCTAATGTCTCATAGAAATGATATGCTTGGAGTTTAGCTTTGATTGGCATATTAACCTTGAACCTTCTCTCCTACCTAATTTTCAACCTGACATCTTAAGTTGCTTTTGGCATTTTCAATTTTACACACTGAAAATTTTACATAAAGAATGAAATATCCTTTATACATACTGAAGACTCTAATACTCTGAACTATTTCCTTGTGTAGGAGAAGAGTTAGATTATAAAATATGGCAGAAGTAGACTAGTTTCCAAACTTAATTTACCTCTACTCCTGGAAGGAACTGTGGAGTCACTATTATTTATTATTATTATTATTATTATTATTATTATTTTACATTTGAGTGTAGTTGGTGCATAATGTTACACTAGTTTCAGTTGTATAGCATCGTGATTCAAACTTTTTTATATATTGTGCCCACCACAAAGATAGCTACCATCTGTCAACATACAATGCAATTACAATATCATTGACTATATTTCTATACTGTGACTTTCATTCCCATGACTTACTCATTCCATACCCGGAAGCTTTATCTCCTACTCTTCTGAGTTTTGCTCATCCCCTTACCTCTGGCAACCTTTAGTTTATTCTTGGTATTTATAGGTCTGACTCCACTTTTTTTTATTCATTTATATTTTTCAGATTCCACATGTGAATGAAATCATGTTGTATTTCTTTTTCTGGCTTACTTTACTTAGCATAATACCCTCTAAGTCCATCCATGCTGTCACAAATGACACAATCACATCCTTTCTTATGGCTGTGTAATATTGTGTGTGTGTGTGTGGATGTGTGTGTGTTTTGTGTGTATACACAACTTCCTTATCTATTCACTTATCAGCTAAAGAGATGTATTTCATAGCTTCCCTGTTTTGGCTCTTTTAGAGTGTTTGGTTCTTTTTAGTTTCTTACCTGATTGTGAGAGCCACATACAAACTAGACAGAATGATGATTCCAAGGAAAAGGGTATTTTTAAAAGCAGCATTTGGTATACACTAGAGAAAGCCCCTCTTATTTTGTCAAAATATGTGTGATATAGTGATTAAGAGTAACTCTCCTAGGTGCTTCCATTTAAAAACCATATGACTCTTGGCAAGTTAATTCACCTCTCATAGTTTTAATATTCTCACCTGTAATTGTGAATAACACCTACCTTGAGGATTGAGCAAAATAATAGCTATAAATGGCTTAATAGAGAGGTTGGCACATTATAAGCCCTTTCAAGAGAACTTGCACTGAACACTTGATAAAAATATTAAGGCAGACTTTATTCAAGACTATTGGAATAGGGGAGGGAGAATGAACTCAACAATACTGAAACATTTAAATACTGGTTAGCTAATAGAACACAAGTTTTAGGTCTTGGATAGGTAACTAAAAATGGGATGTCTGGGTGATAAAACCAACTGTATGTTAAATATTACAGGATACTACCAAACTCCACTAAAATGGCATTACTGTTTTGCCTTCACATCAGCAAATGTTGAGAGTTCCCGTTGCTGTGCATCTTCAAATGATAATGCCTCCTTTTTTTTTTTTTTTTTTTTTTTTGGTAATTTTAGCCATTCTAATGGTTCTATAGTGGTTTTGTCTATTTCTCCTTGCATTTCTAACAGATGTTTCATGTATTTTCATGTTCTGTTGTTAGGTACATACATGTGAAGGATTATTGTGTCTTCTTGGAGAAATGACCACCATATTCTTGTTCCTAATTCTGAAGGCTGATTTTTCTAAAATTAATAACGGTACTTTTAGTTAATGTTAGCTTAGTATGCCTTTCTGCAGCCCTTTACTTTTATTCTATCTGTATTTAAGGTGGATTTCTGTAGACAGTGTATAGTTATGTCTCCTTTGATTTATTTCTTTTACCCACTTTGAGAATTTATCTTTAATGAGTGTGTATAAACTATTCACATTTAAAGTGATGATTTATATAATTGGATTAATATTTGCCATATTTGTAACTGCTCTTTATTTATTGAACTTGTTTTTATTATTTATTTTTATTCCCTTATTTTTATGTGTTCTCTGGTTTTACTTGAACATTTTGTATGAGTCCTTTTTCTCACTTCTCTTTGCCAATCAACTGTACATCTTTTTAGTTTTCTTTTTATTTTTTTTATTTTTTTTAAAGATTTTATTTATTTATTTGAGAGACAGAATGAGATAGAGAGAGAGAGCATGAGAGGAGGGAGGGTCAGAGGGAGAAGCAGACTCCCTGCTGAGCAGGGAGCCCGATGTGGGACTCGATCCCGGGACTCCAGGATCATGACCTGAGCCGAAGGCAGTCGCTTAACCAACTGAGCCACCCAGGCGCCCCTTTAGTTTTCTTTTTAATGTTGGCTCAAGAGTTTGAAATAAATACTCATAACTAAATATGTTTTTTTTTTTTTTGAAGGAGAACACCACTGACTTATCAAGAAACTACCATTGATATGTGCTAGCTGTTAGATCATGTAATTTCATCTTCCTGGTGACATCAGTTTTTATGAGCTGACTTTTTATTGAATTATAATTCATCTACAATATAGAATTATATTGACTCTTATTGAATTCTTGCCACAGATTTTTGGCTCACTTCTACATAAATAACCTATTTGAAATACTAATCGGGATTTAAAAATCCTCTCCCAGAGAACTCTGACAGTTGCTGAAATAATTTTATAAAAAAATGTTACACATTTGTTGATATTCTGTTATCCACCTCAGAATAAAACATGTGGGCTCATAGTGTTTTGGTACTAGAAGCAGCACTAGAGAATATATCTTCTAAATGTTCATCCACAGACAAGAAAACAGAAACCTGGAAAGATGAGGTGAATCAAAGTTAATCATTTAGTGACTAACGAGTGTAAACTCCAGATCTCCCAATACAGGGTCCAGTGCATTTTCCCAGTGTGCTGTTACACTAAAAGTTTAGCTGTCAAGTAAACATTCTTAGATGTCCTTTTAGAGAATGATACAGCTGTCATTTTACTGTGAGCATATCCTATAATATATGGAGTCTCCCAATTAAGAAGCTTATACCTATTCATAGCATTGATGCTATAGATACATTGCCAGATAGCCTTGTTTTAAGGGGAAAAAAAATGCACCAGAAAAATAAACAATGGATATTATAAAATATTCACATTGAATTCTAAGGTCAGTGATTAAAAAAAAAACAACTAGTAAATGTAATGTGCTTTACTAGAAAAGGCTATAGCATAATTATAGTACATGCTGATACTCTTAAAAATAAAAGAGGGTAGTAGCTATGATAATCAATGATTAAAATTAAGAATTATTTTTTATATTCATGGAAGCAAGGGCCCAAGATAAATTGTTATTTAATTGTTGAAAATGATTCACCAGCTCCTTGAGGTTCTATTTATAATCCTGAACCATCTAACCATGGTTACAGTTAGCCATTCCCCATTCGTCATGTTTCCCTGTGAAAGGATGTAAGCTAGAACAACACTTCCAACCCCTTAATCACTATTCCTCAAGGAGAAGACTGAGCTTATTGACAGGAAGGCCTTTGGTTGATATTTCTGAGTTTGAAGCAGCTGATCTGATAAAAATACTTGGTGTTTAGTCTCTTTTATTCCCTCTCTCTATACCAAGTGACTACGAAGCAGCAAGTTTTGGTAATTTTATTTGTCCTTTAGACCCGAATGTTTTCTCAAGTGTGCACATCCCTGGTAAAGACGGGATGGGTGTTGGAAAGTCCATTTGGTTGGACAAAGAGTATATATTATCCAGAGTGCTTTGTAGTAATAGAGGTTATGTGTTACCTCTGCTTTGCTGTTGAGATTCCAGTGGTCCTTGTTAGTACCAAATTGTGTGGTAAAGACTGGAGTGTTATTCATTGACCCCTAGTACTCCATCATTTAATGTATGGGTTAGCAACATTAAGGAATAGACAAAGAATGGGATTTGGGGACTGAATGTGGAGAGAAGAAAACTTCTATTGGTCAGGGCAGGTGGCATAATTCTTAGGCTTTCACGAGCAAATTCATTTTAACCTTGGTGGATCGGAACAGGTGATTTTAGTAGCTGCTTATAGATGAAGACTGTTTTTAATAGCTGTATGCTTAGGAATTTCTGGCTGTAGAGGCAATTACATTCGTGCTGATGCAGCTTGACATTAAAACGTACTGGTTAGTTTGGCCTGTAATGGTAGTAAGACCAAGTTAGGGAATACATCTCTTTAGGTATTGATGAGCAGAATATTTGCAGCCTTCCTTCACTGTTTCTCCACCCATGTCTGCATGCCAGGACTTTCAAAGGCAAGCCAGTTCTGTTATGAATGCTTTACTCAACATTGTTAAGGTTCTTGCTTTAAACAGTCTGTGTCATGCCTCAGAAGGCTTTGTTAGATCAGCTGCTCTAAATTTAATGTCAGTTTTTTTTGTTGTTGTTGTTGTTGTTCTTTTGTTTTGTTTTTAGAGTAGAAAGAGCCTAAGGAAGGGCCTCCTGAATTTATGTGACTTATTCAGGCTCTTAAGAACCCATGATTCCTCTTACAAAAGTACAAGCGGGATCTTCACTTAATTACATCAGTACTGACTGTAAAATATCCTGAGTTTGGCAGGAAAATTTATTGACCATTTAAATATTTGTTGAGGGTGTAAATAAAATAATGAATGGAGTAGCAGGTATAGTTAATCTCTGCCCTATCCATAAGAGAAGACAAATCACTGTAAGAAAATGATGGGAATATTAACATATTCTGTGAGTAGTAGAACTTGGCATCTGTAATTGGTGAAGCAAAATAGAGAAAACGGCAAGAAAATGACAGTAAGAGAAACAGAGAAAATTGTTAGATCCATGCTGTACTATCAAGCTTATTTTACTTAACATTTCTGGTTTAAATGAGATTAGAATATTGAGCAATCAAATAAAGGGTATCCTTATGCATTGATCTCTGAAGTAACAAGGTCATCCCATATTGCTGAGAGATTCACTAATTTAAGAAACCTAGTGGCATCACTTACATTCTGAGTTCTTTTTATCATCAGATCACAAACTGATAGAGAAATTTAACACTAAAGTCACCTCGGACTAACAAAAGCAGCCTCCTCCCCACCCCCCTTGCTCATCCCCAGCCATGTATAACCATGATGTGTTCTTGTTTGTTCTCCTATCTCAATACAGGCACTGAAATACTTAGTGTAACCCATTTAACTTGACATGAACTGTTATCAATAAAACATAGATGAAGAATGCTGAGATCCCAATAGATAAGTGTGCAAGTATTGTGAACAGACGATTCATGGAAAGCAAAATTCATTTGAATGTAAATATACATGGAGACTTTCTCAACTCTGTCAGTAATAAAAGTACATTAGCCACAATGAAACACCAAATTAGCATCTAAGATAACTCTATTTTTACATCCTACATTTTACAAATTCTAAGATGACTGCATTTTCCATGTTTACCTCTTTGAAATTGACATGTATCCTACCATTGTGGCATCTTAGATACAGTGAAATATTGTAGATAAAGTCTTTGGTTCATGTTGCAGTACTTAAATTAGCCAATACGTTTGTGAGAGTGGTTATCATGATTAAAAATATCATATTCTATATTTTTCCTATTGAATTAATCAAGATGAACTAGTTGTGATGCACTAACAAGCAGCCCCAAATTTTAGCACTTAACACAAAAGGCTCTTTGCTTTCTCATCCTGTATGTTCATTGTAGGTCAGCAGGGTCTGTTTCCTGGGTTTCCAGAGACTCAGATTGATGCATGCCATCTTAGCAGGACCTGAATGATCATTTCAGCAGAGGGAAGAGTAAGAGACAAATCATGTATTGGCTGTTAAAGCATTGGACATATGTCACACCTGCTCATAATCATTGGTTAAAGAAAATCATAGAATCGTGTCAGACTGGAAAGGGTGATCCTACCATGTCTCTCAAAGATAAGTGCCCTAGGATACCTGTGAGCATCACCAGCAACTTCATAACCACCTCAATCCAACTGTTTCTCTCCTTACCTTGGATTTTTTATTTGGCAGTCATAAAATAGCTGTCTTCTGATTCAAACTTATATTCAGGAAAATAACAATGGACTCCGTCCCTTCTTAGGATAATTTTGAACAAGAACATACAGTCACATTTATAACCCCTGTTATGTGCTGAATTGTGTCCCCCCAAATTCAAAAAGTCCTAACCCAGAACCTAATAATGTGACTGTATTTAGAGGTAGAGTCTTTAATGAGGTAATAACTAAGTTAAAGTGAGTTCATGAGGTCAGACCTTCATTCAGTATGACTCCTTCAGAAGAGTTGATTAGGATACACACACACACACTCTCTCTCTCTCTCACTGTCTCTCTATCTTTCTTTCCCTGTTGAGGATACAGGGAAAAAAGGGGCCTCAAAAGCCAGCCCTGCTGAACCTTGATCTAATACTCCTCGCCTCCAGAATAGTGAGAAAATAAATTTCTGTTTAAGCTACTCAGTCTGGGTAACTTTTTATAAATGACTGAGCAAACTAAGACAACCCCTTCCTTCCACCTTGATTTTTCTGATAGTTAAAATGATAAATGTCAGAAATAACATTTACACACAATTGTTTTTTCTCAAATAATAATTAGCCTCTCTTCCCACCTGAAGGGCATGGAAAAAGAGTCATCATTCTTAGTCCTGTTGCCTAGGTTGGCTGACTTAAACTTGGGTCAGGTTCCAGGAATAAAAAGATACATTTTACAACTTAGAATTCATGTACCAACTTTGAAAACTATCTTTGCTATCTTCCTAGGCTTTACCCTTAGAGTCTTGGTAATATTGTGCCTACATCACTCTTCAGGGATTTAATTATGGCTAAAAGAAAAAGATGCCAGTTGGAAACTAGCACTTGATCTGTGGAGGAATGAAATAAAAAGTTGCCTTCACAGCTGAAAGATAATTACACTTGGGAGGGAAAATGCCTTTGTTTAGAAAATAATTTTAAATGCTGCTTTAATTGTAGCATGGGTCTTAAAGGAAGGGGTTATTAGGGTATAAAGAAAAATGCTTTGAATAAATTGAATAGGAATTTGACAGAAGAGCTGTATGACTAAGGAAACCATGGTCTGTGACCAAGAGATTAAAAATGTTCATTGCCAGATTTAGGCCATTTGCTGTAATGCAACAGTATCTCTCCCTTTACATTGGTGTCCTTCAATAAATATGCTGTATTCACAGAGGTAGCATATGTGAATGTACATATATAAGGGGGGGTGTGTGTGAAATTTAAAGGAGGAGGCTAAGTCGTACATTTGAGTCAGTAATAGATTGATATGAAGTGGGCTTATAAACTCATCTTTCTCTGTAATTCAGGGAGTTAATGAAAATAAATGAAGCCTGCAGTATATAGGATAAGAAAGGTAGGGTGATCTGGAGAAAAGACACTTCACTGGAAAGGAGCTTCCTGAAAATGAGCCGTAGTAGATTATTGCCTTGAAGAATAAGGGTTCAGTGAAGATACCGTTTTTCAAAATAATCCTAAGATTTTGGTATCTATGTAAAATTTCCTGATTTTTAAATTGAAGTATAGTTGACATACAATGTTACATTAGTTGCAGGTTACAGCATAATGACTCAGCACCTCTGTATGTGATGCTCACCACAGGTGTAGCTATCATCTGTCACCATAAAACACTGTTAAAATGATGTTGACTATATTCCCTATGTTGTGCCATTCATCACCATGACTTATATATCCCATTACTGGAAGCCTGTACTTCCCACTCCACCATTTAGCCCATCTTCCTATCTGCACCCCCTCTCCCCCCTCTGGCACTCCCAGTTTGTTCTCTGTACTTACGGATCTGTTTCTGCTTGCTTTGTTTGTTCATTTTGTTTTTCTAGATTTCATATATAAGTAAAATCATAAGGTATTTGTCTTTATCTGTGTGACTTACCTGACTTGGCATAATATCCTCTAGGTCCATTCATGTTGAAAAGGGCCAGATTTCATTTTTTATTATGACTAATATTCCATTCTGTAATGTATACTACGTCGTCTTTATCCATTCATTTATTGATGGATGCTTGGGTTGCTTCCATATCTTACCTAACATAAATAATGCTGCAATAAACAGTTGCATGTATATCTTTTCAAAATAGTGTTTTTGTTTTTGTTTTTGTTTTTTTTAGTAAATACCCAGTAGTAGAATTACTGGATTATATGGTATTTCTATTTCTTTCTTTCTTTTTTTTTTTTTTTTTAACAACGTCCATAATCTTTACCACAGTGACTGCACCAATTTACATTCCCACCAACAATACATGAGGGTTCCTTTCTCTGCACATTCTCGCCAACACTTGTTATGTCTTGTCTTTTTGATAATAGCCATTCTGACAGGTGTGATAAGGTATCTCATTGTGGTTTTGACCTCAGTTTTCCTGATGATTAGTCGTGTTGAGCATCTGCTTATGTGCTTCTTGGCCATTTGTGTGTCATCTTTGGAAAAATGTCTATTTAGGTTCACTGCCCACTTTTAAATTAGATTTATTTATTTAATTTTTTTGGTGTTGAGTTTTATTCTTTATACATTTTGGGTATTAATCCCTTGTCAGGTAGGTTATTTGCAAATATCTTTTCCCATTCACTAGGTTGCCTTTTTGTTTTGTTGATGGCTTCCTTCACTGTGCAGAAGTCTTTTATTTTGGTATAGTCCCAATAGTTTAATTTTGCTTTTATATCCCTTCCTTAAGGAGACATACCTAAAAAAATGTTGTTAAGGCCAATGTCAAAGAGATAACTGCCTATTTTCGTCTAGGAATTTTATGATATCAGGTCTCACATTTAGTTCTTCCAGTTCATTTTGAATTTATTTTTGTGTATGGTGTAAGAAAATGGTTCAGTTTCATTCTTTTGCATGTAGCTATCCAATTTTTCCAGCATCATTTATTGAAGAAACTGTCTTTTTGCCATTGTATATTCTTGTCTCCTTTATCATAGATTAATTGACCATCTAGGCACAGGTTTATTCCTGGGCTCTCTATTCTGTTCCATTCATCTATGTGCTTATTTTTATGCCAGTACCATACTGTTTTGATTACTATAACTTTGAAATCTGTGATAAAATGTCCTGATTATTAAATGTTGACAACTAATTTAAATAATAGAGTGTATAGACCCTATATAATGTTTGAATGCCAAAGTCAGTTTGGGGTTTACAGCAAGACACAGGAGAATGGGAATTCAGTGAAGACCAGGATTTGAAACACAAGGAATGATCATAAGAACTTAAGACACCGGAGATGATAAGAAAAAGTGGTGATGGCATTATTCACTTTATGAGGCATCCAAAAAGATTTGAAGCTAGTTTTACTTTGAACATAAATTTAGAAAACGACCTCAAGACATGTCTGGATTCACAAATAATGGTGCCCACCTTATTGTCATCTATTTTTTGTCTGATAAAAGATTCTTATTGAAAAATCTTGTACTTAAGTAAGGATCAGGATCTGAAACAATAGTCCCTAGTCTCCATAAGGATGCATAAAGGGACTTAGGGGCATATATTTGATCAATGAATAGATTAATGGAAGAATCATAGAAATGCATGCTTTTTCAGTGCATTCAGAGTTTTAAAATTAAAAAAAAAATACATGTTTACTTTTGCTGATAAGGGAGAATTGTGCATCTTTTTATGACTTCTAATATTTTATGTTGCTGATAATTTGAGTAATCACTTTGCACAGCTTCTGACAGAAAATGTGAAGTTTCAATTTTCAACTTCAAGAAGATCAGATATGAGGTACATTAAATGAATGACTCCAGCTTCTGAGGGAGCAAGATCCTTATAAATCATCCTTTTTTCAGAAACCTTCAACAACTGGAGAGTCTAAAATGAATGTCCTTATAAGTTTACCATTTTATAGAAATAATTTTTGAGATAAAAATTTACTTGAAAATTATAGAATGATTTCTAGGACTTTCAGATAATACCTTTATATGTGCTTAGAGTTTTTCACCTGGCCAAGGGATTTCAAATAAGCAGGAACTCACCAACTCCCCCATCATCATTTATCAACACAGTGATGTGTTATGTTTTGTTTTCTGAGAGTCCTGGCTTAACATTCCTTCAGACTGATGTGAGAAGAATTACAATTTGACTTAAAAATACTCAGTTTCCTTGAGATGTATGAGATTTGAATGTGATCTTTGTGATTCTTTATCCTCATTATTATTAATGCTGCTACTGATAACTATAAACTTGTTTGATTGAACCTTTGACCTTTGAGTATCCATTCATTCTGTCTGCAGTAACCCACCTTCTATGTTGTCATCTTTGTTTGTGCCAGTCTACCTTGGAGGGTTTTTTGTGTTCCTAGTAACTGAAGGTTGAGGAAAGAAGTCCAGATGACAAATGTCATTATTAAAACCATGGTATAGAGTTGAAACTCAAGAAAATTGACAAAAAATAGTCATCTGTGTATAACACTGTGGCAAATAACAATGTATAAAAATTCAGGCTTATTCCAAGCCTGAATAAGAGATAAATGTCATTGTATGCATGAATATCCCGCTTACTTACCTATTAGAAATGCATCCATATTACCAGAGATTTTTACCATGCATTTGTAGTAAGATTTGTACTACTTTTGGCTAAGTTTTTGAGTTTATCTACTAATTTGGCTCTAATTAGTATAATCAATTAAGATATATGTATGAGTATATAATAGCTAAACACACACAGAGAAACTTAAATAATGTAGTTTTTTTTTTTATTTAGTTGATATTGATAGGTTTTATTCAGGTGATGTTTTTAAATATGAAGAACCACTTTTTTGGTGATCGCTATTTGGCATAATGACTGAGCTATTTGATGTTTTAATCAACACTGGGTTAAAACATACAATCCTAAATAACACACACTAAGTTGAACCTTTTTAAGTTTCCAATATTGACCTCTTGTTTTACTTGAAAAGGGGTCCCTTAATGTGGCTCAACCTGATAGGAAAATACCTGTAAAATGAAAATTATTTAACTGTTTTGACATAGCTTGAGATTTGCTTAGCCATAAGAAAGTCAACCATTTCTCAAACACGGAATGACTTCATTAAAAACTTTAAAAACTATGTTCTCTTGGGAAAAAGACTTCCAATTTATTGAAATACTACAATTGTACAATGTGCTTTAGAAAAAAAATGGGGTAATTTTAAGAAGAAATTTTTAAAACATTGATATTGGAAAAATGTGTGGTTGACTTTTAAAATTCTTGGGAGTATTCATTCAGGATTTTTAAAATCTTGCTCTCCGGAAACAATGGCTTATTAGTTTGCTCCGTCCCAGTTCAACACTGAATTGAAGGCAATATCTCATTACTGTGCTCTCTGGTAACTTTTCAGAACTTCCCTCTGAAGTCTTTTCCAAGAAGCATCATTAAAAATTCAATACACAAATAAGTCATCTCATTTGTCCCCAAGTGCAGTATGTACATCTGCAGTTCTGAATAAACTATAGTATGAGTACTTTAAAAAGCAAATGTGAAAGACATAGGACCAATGGGCCAATCTAACAAATTCAGCTTTGGTTTAAAGAGATAAGAAAAAAATAAATACCTTTCCTTTCTTCAAGTAATTCATCTCCGGAGGGTGGTAATATGTACAAAGTATCTGCAAATAGAGGCATTAAAGCATCCATAGATAAATCCTCTTTTTTTTTTTTTCCTTTCAAAAGCAATTTCTCATCCTTTGTCTAGCCTTTTAAGTAACGTGATTATGATAATTCCTTTGTGTCCTTCTGGAATGCAATGAGTGCTTGCTCATAAAATTATGGAGGAAAAAAGGGATTTGGAAAGTAAATATGAAATAGGAAAAAAAAACACAGGGAAATGAGGGTAAGGAGAGGCTAAACATACACCCCCACAACCCAAATCCCTTCTCAGCTGGTGATGTTCAAAAACCATCTTTGTAAATTGAAAATGAGTACAATATAGGCTGATGAAAAAGCTTTGGTTTGTGTGAAATGACTGCTGTAAATGTCAGAGAAAATTTTGCTTACCACATCAAATGGAAAACTTTGGCACTCTTGTATGAATAATAAAGCCTAATATGCCTCCCAGTCAGCCACGTAACAGTCTTGGTTAGGCTAAACACTGTGGCAGAAGCATTGAGTTAGTAAGAAAAAAGAAATGAGGTATCAAAATGAAAATTTATTTCAGAAAGTAAGAGCTTGATGCTAAGCATAATAATGAAGAAAGAAAACTTTTTTTTTTTTTTTAAGGGAAATCTTATTTGGGTTTTCCCAAGTTTGAAAGTCAAACCTGTAAAGTTTACCAGAAGCTAGATTTCAGGAAACATTTGTTGTAGTCATATTTTAGGATAGATAAAGGATTATTGCTAGTTTCTACCTTTAAGGATCACCCCATCTCAAGAGGAGACAGATAAGCAAACCAGTCATTACAATGCACTGTAATAAACATAATGATAGAAAGGTAAAAAGTACAAAACAGGGCAAAATCAAAGCTTTTGAGATTGTGAGTTAGGGCACACTCTTGGAGTGGTCAGATTGGAACTAAATCTTGAAATGTCCACTGGAAGTAGCCAAGAGGGACGGGGTGGTGAGAAAACAAAAAACAAAAAACAGTGTATTCAAAGCCATGAAGTGAAAAAGCATGGGTTGTTTGGTAAACTACTCAGTCGTGTGGACAGCCTCATTTCCTATTAAGCTCTCCCAAGCTCGGGGTCATTGCCAAGGAGAAGGCATACCTGTTCCACTTACCATTCAATAGGTTGGCAGGTGGACATTCATGGTCCATTTAATGCTACATCCAAAGGCTCTTCTCGCCTTTCTAGGAAGAGTATCTAGAAAAATCAGTATCTGGTGATCTCAGTGTAATTCTTTTCCCCATAGCATATCTAAGAGCTTCACTGAATATATATATGAAGGGTAGGGTGATGAGAGGAAGGGTGTGTAGAGTCAGCACAGTTTATGGAATTTTTTATTCCGGGTGAGAACTATTTAGAAATGAAATAAGTTCTAAGGACTGACCTTTTTTACACCGTTATTGGAGTTTTGAAACTAAATGCAGCTATTAGAGAATTAAGTTAGATGGGACTTAGATGAGCACGTGCATATGGGAATGTCTATGAAAAAACTACAATTTTGACTGCTGTTACTGAGACTCAAATCCACTTAGTTGAAATTTTATTGTATTCCTATAAACAAAGCTTTTCAGCTTGGTAAATTGATAAATTCTGATGAACTGAAACCTAAACTTTTCTACCTAAGTTGTTGTTATATTGGTTTTTTTTCCTGTTTAATATAATACTTGCTATATGCCAGACAAATATTACAAATATTAACACATTTAATGCATAGAACAACACAGTGAGATAAAATAGGATGCCACAAAATGGATGCCTATTTTGCAAAGGAGGCAACTAACACCCAAAGAGTTGGAGTAACCTATGCAAAAACATAGGGCTGGCTAGAAAATGGTAAAGCTGGGATAGAAACTCAGGCAGCCTGGTTACAGTCTATATTCTTGGTACTCAGGAATATATTATGCAGGAAGAGGGATAGATTTTATACTGCAATAGGCTCAAAAGTACATTTTCAGGAAATATGCCAGGATATATCAATCTGAGGATGTCAAATGAGCACAGGTTCTTGAGTCTCCAAGGTTTTCTCCATGGAGACATTGGTTGGTGTTAATGGCAATCTGCTTGTATAAGGTGAAATCCTCCTGTGTTGGCATAGTGGATGAGATTTACCAAACTTGAACTCCAAAAACATCACACCCCAAAATCTCAGGGATGCTACTCACATGATTGTTAATCATGCCATTTGCAAATTGACTCCTTTCTCTAATATTTGTACTTCAACTACAATTTTATTTTATGTTCCTATATCATTTTGCATAATAAACTTTCTTCATTGACTCTAAGATGTTGTTTATTGTAAAATATTTTATATACTACTATAATAGAAGAAATATTGCCAATCAAACCATAATATATTGCTATCTTATTTAGAATTTTTACATTATCCTTAGAAAAAGTTACTTAGATATTTCAATCACATGCCACTATAGTACATACATAAAACAGGACATAGAATAATATGATTGATAAATTCCTAAACTTTTCCCACATTTTGAATTTGAATACTTTGAGTTACTTTCTTGAAGTTTTTATTTAAATTCTAGTTAGTTAACATACAGCGTAATATTAGTTTCAGGTGTACAATATAGTGATTCACAACTTCCATACAGTACCTGGTGCTCATCACAACAAGTGCATTCCTTAAACCCCATCACTATTTCACCCATCCCCCCCACCCATTTCCCTTCTGGTGACCATCAGTTTGTTCTCTATAGTGAAGTTTGTTTCTTGGTTTGCCTCTATTTTTCCCCCTTTGCTCATTTGTTTTGTTTCTTAAATTCCACATAGTGAAATCATAGTATTTGTCTTTCTCTGACTGACTTACTTCACTTAGCATAATACTCTGTAGCTCCCCATCCACATCATTGCAAATGGCAAAATTTCATGCTTTTTTATGGCTGGATAATATTCCATTGTATATACATACCACATCTTCTTTATCCATTCATCAGTTGATGAACACTTGGGCTGTTTCCATAATTTGGCTATTATAGATAATGCTGCTATAAATGTTAGGGTGCACATATCCTTTTGAATTAGTATTTTTGTTTTCTTTAGGTAAATACTTAGTAGTGCAATTGCGGGATCATAGGGTAGTTCCATTTTTAACTTTTCGAGGAACCTCCATACTGTTCTCCAGAGTGGCTGCAGCAGTTTGCATTTCCACCAACAGTGTAAAGTGTTCCTCTTTCTTTGCATCCTCACCAATACCTTTTGTTTCTTCTGTTGTTGATTTTAGCCATTCTGAGAGGTATAAGGTAGTATTTCATTGTAGTTTCCATTTGTATTTCCTTGATGATGAGTGATGTTGATCATCTTTTCATGTGCTATGGCCAATGTCAGAGACCTTACTGCCTGTGTTCTTCCCTAGGATTTTTATGGTTTCAGGTCTCACATTTAGGTCTTTAATCCATTTTGCATTTATTTTGTGTATGGTATAAGAAAGCGGCCCACTTTCACTTTTTACATGTTGCTGTCCAGTTTTCCCAACACCATTTGTTGAAGAGACTGCCTTTTTCCCATTGGATGGATATTCTTTCCTACTTTGTTGAAGATTAGTTGACCATATAGTTGTGGGCTCATTTCTGGGTTTTCTGTTCTGTTCCAATGATCTGTGTGTCTTTTTGTGCCAGTACCATACTGTCTTGATCAGTACAGCTTTGTAATATAACTTGAAGTTTGGAATTCTGATGCGTCCAGTTTTGTTTTTCTTTTTCAAGTTTGCTTTGGCTATTCAGGGTCTTTTGTGGTTCCATACAAGTTTTAGAATTGTATGTTCTAGCTCTGCGAAAAATGCTGGTGGTATTTTAATAGAGATTGCATTAAATGTGTTGATTGCTTTGGGTTGTATAGACATTTTAACAATATTTGCTCTTCCAATCCATGAGCATAGAATTTTTTTTCTCATTTCTTTGTATCATCTTCAATTTCTTTCATCAGTGTTTTTTAGTTTTCAGGGTAGAGTTCTTTTATCCCTTTGGTTAGGTTTATTTTGAGGTGTCTTATTGTTTTTGGTTCCATTTAAATGGGATTGATTCCTTAATTTCTTTTTCTGCTGCTGCTTCTTTGGTGTGTAGAAATGCAGCAGATTTCTGAATGTTGATTTTGTATTCTGTGATTTTACTGAATTCGTTTATCAGTTCTAGCACTTTTTTGGTGGAGTCTTTTAGGTTTTCTATATAGAATATCATGTCATCTGCAAATAGTGAAAGTTTGACTTCTTCATTGCTGATTTTGGATATCTTTTATTTTTTTGTTGTCTGATTGCTGAGGCTAGGACTTTGAGTACTGTGTTAAATAACAGTGGTGAGAGTGGACATCCCTGTCTTTTTCCTGACCATAGAGGAAAAGCTCTCAATTTTTCCCCAGTGAGGGTGATAAGAGCTCTGGGTTTTTCAGATGTGGCCTTTATGATATTGAGGTATGTTCCCTCTAATTAATCCTTTAAGTTACTTTTCAACTCTAAGTCAATAATGACATATTTTGTATACAGAATCATCCTCTGTGCCATCAAAGCATTTTGAAGATTAGACATTTTTAAAATGTATCCCATTTAACTGTTGCCTGGCTCTAAAACAAAATAAAACAAAAATCCCCCCCCCCAAAAAACAGTTTTAAGATACATTCCAACTTAAGAGATACTAAAATGTGGGGTAAAATTAATATCTTGGTTAGTTATTGAAATACAACTTAAAGTATTGAGTGAGTATAGTGCATGAGCAGTCACGTAACAGTTTTATGAAGATGACTAGTCTCTGAGCGAACCCCAATTTTATAATAAAGTTAAGCATTGTCTCATACTAATTTATTGGTATCTGCAGTTATTGAACAACTCACATATTAACTACAGAATAATTTTAATTACTCTGGATAAATATTTCACACTGAATTTTATTTAAGCAGTGTCTTTGGCAAATACTACAAGTTTAGGGAGATAAAAGAGTTTGAATACACAAAAACCATGATGCTGGCCAAGTGAGCTTCTGCAATTTGCAGAGGGCAGGCAGTGATACAGCATGGATGCTTGTGTGTGCTTGGATAAAAACGTTGGACTAAATAAAAAGGGAAATAAATAAGCACTTGCTGTAAGATCATAATACTAAATGAAGAATCTCCTTGATTGCCTTTTTCCTTTTTTAGCACAGTGTACATGTTTCATAGGTAGATGATGACAATCCTTTCATCATTAAATACAGAAATGTGTGTGATTCTTCCTTTTCCTTTGCCAACTTTATTGATTGTCATGGCTTCTAAGACTATAGACTGGTATGCACCAATAAACTTGGGATTATCTGCTAACGTCTTGTATCAATATGATTTGATTCCAAGCTCAGTCATTGCCCGTATTCTGATTTGCTAAAGTAATAAATGTCAGAGCACTGGCTCTTCCCAGCCACAGTGGGCTTGCCTTTGAAACAAGGGTGTTTAGAGGAGAATTACCTGAAATATACAGGTTTAAAAATTATGTCATCTGAAAAATTGCAAGGACAGAGACAAGGGAATGTTTAGTTTTTAAAATAAAAGGCAAAGTGGGAAAGAAAGTAAATACTTCTGAAATAGTTTACAGTGTACAGTGTAGCCTACAGTAACTTTTGATGACTTCAAGAAGTAGAACCAAAGATGGAAAAAGAGTTAGGTTCACTCTAAGGGCATATGCTCTTGTCGTTATTGCTACTCAAAGATGGAATAGCCTGCTTCAGGTATTGTGAATTTCCAGTTACTTGAAATAGTAAATCCTAGGACGGACAACAGTCATTAAGGATGACATCATGGTTTTTTCATGTGTCTGTTAGCCATTTGTATGTCTTCGGAGAAGTGTCTGTTCATATCTTCTGCCCACTTTTTGACTTGATTATTTGTTTTTTGGGTGTTGAGTTTGAGAAGTTCTTTATAGATCTTGGATACCAGCCCTTTATCTGTAGTGTCATTTGCAAATATCTTCTCCCATTCTGTGGGTTGCCTCTTTGTTTTGTTGACCATTTCCTTTGCTGTGCAGAAGCTTTTTATCTTGATGAAGTCCCAGAAGTTCATTTTTGCTTTTGTTTCACTAGCCTTTGGAGATGTATCTTTTTTTTAAAATTTTTTTTATTGTCATGTTAATCACCATACATTACATCATTAGTTTTTGATGTAGTGTTCCATGATTCATTGTTTGTGCATAACACCCAGTGCTCCATGCAGAACGTGCCCTCTTTAATACCCATCACCAGGCTAACCTATCCTCCCACCCCCCTCCCCTCTAGAACCCTCAGTTTGTTTTTCAGAGTCCATCATCTCTCATGGTTCATCTCCCCCTCTGATTTCCCCCACTTCATTCTTCCCCTCCTGCTATCTTCTTCTTCTTCTTCTTCTTTTTTTTTTTTTTTTTTTTTTGCCTTTGGAGATGTATCTTGAAAGAAGTTGCTGTGGCCGATGTCAAAGAGGTTACTGCCTATGTTCTCCTCTAGGATTTTGATGGATTCCTGTCTCACATTGAGGTCTCTCATCCATTTTGAGTTTATCTTTGTGTATGGTGTTAGAGAATGGTCAAGTTTCCTTCTTCTGCATGTGGCTGTCCAATTTTCCCAACAGCATTTATTGAAGAGACTGTCTTTTTTCCATTGGATATTTTTTCCTCCTTTGTCGAAGATTATTTGGCCATAGAGTTGAGGGTCCATATTTGGGCTCTCTATTCTGTTCCATTGGTCTATATGTCTGTTTTTGTGTCACTACCATGCTGTCCTGGTGATCATCATCATTAGCCATCAGGGTAATTCAAATCAAAACCACATTGAGATACCACCTTATACCAGTTAGAATGGCAAAAACTGACAAGGCAAGAAACAACAAATGTTGGAGAGGTTGTGGAGAAAGGAGAACCCTCTTACATGGGAATGCAAGTTGATACAGCTACTTTGGAAAACAGTGTGGTGGTGCCTTAAAAAATTAAAAATAGAGCTATCCTATGACCCAGCAATTGCACTCCTGGGTATTTACCCCAAAGACACAGATGTAGTGAAAAGAAGGGCCATATGCACCCCAATGTTCAAAGCAGTAATGTCCACAATAGCCAAACTGTGGAAAGAGCCGAGATGCCCTTCAACAGATGAATGGATAAAGAAGATGTGGTCCATATATACAGTGGAATATTACTCAGCCATCAGAAAGGATGAATACCCAACTTTTACATCAACATGGATGGGATTGGAGGAGATTATGCTAAGTGAAATAAGCCAAGTGGAGAGAGTCAACTATCATATGGTTTTACTTATTTGTGGAACATAAGGAATAGCATGGAGGACATTAGGAGAAGGAAGGGAAAAAAGAAGGGGGAGAAATCGGAGGGAGAGATGAACCATGAGAGACTATGGACTCTGAGAAACAAATTGAGGGTTTTAGAAGGGAGGGGGGTGGGAGGATGGGTTAGCCTGGTGATGGGTATTAAGGAGGGCACGTTCTGCATGGAGCACTGGGTGTTATACGAAAACAATGGATCGTGGTTCACCACATCAAAAACTAATGATATATTGTATGGTAACTAACATTATATAATAAAATTAAAAAAAAAAAAGGATGACATCATGGTGACTCAGACATCACTAGGTAAATTAACTCTGGGACTTAATAACATCCCTGCCACCCATGAGCTTTTATGATACTCAGGTGGTAATATAAATATAATAAAGGTAATATATCTTGGCTTGTAGGCTAGAAATAAATAATGATATGTGATAATACTTTGTGATATGTGTTGAGATAAAGTTTCTGAGAAACCTTGTTCTTTTAATTATATACCCTATACCTGAATCTTCATTCTTTGTGTCCTTTTCCATATTTCTGCTTGAATATCATATGACTTTTCATGGGGCAGTCTAAGTGGATCTTTCTCTAGTATTCTCTGTATTTGGACCATTCTAGTTGATTTAATTATGTCTTCATATATAGTACTATACTGTTTTATGCATAATTTTAGAAAATAGGCAATTTTTTGTTTACTTTGTCAAAATTCCTACTGAAATGTGAGTTCCTTAAATTTATTCATTCAACAAATAATATTTTAACTCATTCTATACCAGAAAACTCCTGATTGTTGGCAGAAAGTTCTCCACGGATTTCTGGTGTTCCTACATGTTCTAGGCTTTCTGAGTAAAGGACATATTTGAATAGCAAAGAGACTTGGAGTCTGGAGATAGTGTGTTCTACTGAAGAGATGTAGAACCATCTCTCTTCTTGTGGAAGTCCCAAGACAGAAAAGATGAGGCCTTCTCCTTGGCCTCTCTGGTGGCATTTGCTCGCATTTTAGTGTAATAAATCTGGAGACACCTTTCCTTGCCCCTATAGGAGTTTTCTACACTCCAGGTGTGTGCGTAATCTCTCCTTCAGGAGGGGTGGACAAACACATGTGCCAGTAGTCTCTTGAAGTTTTATTGAAGTTTCCTAAATTTGGGGTTCCTCTCTTTTTCTCTTTTGGTACATACCACTGTGCATGGAGACAAATATCTACCCCTTAGTTCATCAACTGTGGTTTTTGCCATAACAAATGGTCTATTTCTCTGACCCAGAGAAATATGCCTAAATATGAAAACCATGCTAACCCCTACAGCTTGCAAGTAGGGTCAGTCTCAGACTCTTGGTAATTTTTGACTTAACAGTGCTCTGCATATATGTGCACATGAATGTGCTTGAAAGCGCAATGTGTATACAGGAGCAAGGGGAGGGGAAACAGGGAAGATATGGATGTTAAATAAGTAATTACATTCTAAAATAGGATAATTTCTGAAATAAAGCAAAGTGCTGTAGGAGCACAGAGGAGGAAACAGATTGCAAGACTAGTGAATATAAAGTATTTTAAACCAGTTGGTGAAATATCAATTCACTGCAATTTGAAATAAGATGATGGAAGAGTTCTATAATTAAATCTGTCCAGTCACCTAGGGAATTTATCTTTCCACATTGTGAAATTACAGACTTCTCTGCCTCTTATTTGGTCTGTAGTGAAACCTTTTTCCCCAATGCCTTATTTCCACGTCTTACCTGAATTACTTGGCTTTATATCCTTGTGGACAACAAATCATTATCTCCTGTTTCTCACTGTTCTTCTTACTTTCTAGATGACTTAGAGCTTCCTGTGACCCTGAGGCCTCCTTCACAGTTTGTATAAGAAGAAGATTGTACATTTTGCACTTTGCTCTGAGAACTATTCCTTTAAATGACAGATATCAGAGTTAGGAAAACAAATAGAAAAAGCAAATCAGAACCATATCACTTACATTTTCTAATGGAAGAGTCAGTTATCACTTTGCCCCACCAGTGAGAACCTGCAGGGCATCTTGCAAAGTGCCAAAAAGGGACAACTATTCAGTGCTTTCAGATGTAGTGAGAAGAACTATTTTAATCTTCCTTGTCATTGATCTATCAGATAACTTTAGTTGATTTAGTTATTTCCTCTCTCCCTGTCTTTAGGTCCTGGAACATTGGCAAAAATCCATCTCCAAATAGTTCCTTTTCTGTATTCCCCTGCCTGAGAACAGTGGGGCTAAGGCTGGAGTAGAGAAAGCATGGCTTCCTTAAGCTAGCAGCTGACTGAAGGTGATTGCTAGAGTATGGAAGCCTTGGTCCCAGCAGAGCCCCACTCCTCTCTCCCCTCCCATAGCCACCCTTAATGAGCAGACAAGTCTCCATTCCCATAAAGTGGGGCAGGAGGAATATAATGGTGTGGGCAACACCCCAGGAGACTGGCCTCCGCCTACAGTGCATGGCCTAGCCATGCTGATCAGCTTAGACTTAGAGACTAGGTAGGTCTTGCAGGCCAGTCTCCATGTGAGTTTGGAGCTGAGAGGTAATGGTTTAATAATGACTCAACACCCAAGAAAATTTCAGAAAGACTGAATATTCCTTCATACTGATTAGCCTATACACAGCCATGGACTTTGCACTCCAGGTATATGGTCAAGCACAAAAGATGACCGTTTTATACAGACTCACCATTCCATACCCAACAACTATTCTAGACACACTGACAGACTGAATAGACCATCCCAATTAGACTGTTCCTAACCATCCACTATTCCCCACCTGCACCTGAGAGACAACGGCAATCCCACTCTCTTACCTGTGGGGCTTTGAGTGCATAGGGCATGGGAAGCTGTGATGGCCCTGAGGCCTTTGTGGAAACTTCTATCCTATGAAATGTTGTGGTATATTTTCCCAAAGTGCAGCTGAGCATGGTTTTCAAAATGGTTATTATATCTAATGAACACGTACATGTGCAGTGATAATAATAGCATCACTTGTTGAGTTTTTACTCTTCAAAAAGTACTTATATAAAGTATGAATGATATATATATAACATATATATTTGTATAAAATTATATATATATAATTGTACATAAAAACTTATTTCATCCTTATAACAATATCATGAGATAGGTCCTATAATTACCTCTGTTTAATAGATGAGAAAAGAGAAAGAGTGAAGGAGTAAAAATCTTGCCTGAGATTATAAAGCCAGTACTGGGAGGGTCAGGTAGTAATCCTGTGCAGCTGGGCTCCAGAATTCTCATTCTTAACCAGTATTTCTAACTAAATGTCTGATTTTTCAAATGCTGACTGATAGGTTGCAGGGTAAGTCACTTTTATATAAAAATTCTGTGTTGCTAAAAGTTCAATTAATATTTTTCTTTGAATGGATCTTTTGTTTAACATTTAGCATGTGCTTCTTAAACCTAATACAGTGTTTAAAGAGGACATAATATCATGTGTTTCTCAGTCATGTATTTCTCAATCTGTTATAGGAATAGACTTTTGAATGAATTGGTAATTTCTCTCAAAACTTCTAAGATGTAAGAAGATCATCATATTTTTTTGTAAGAAACATAACATTCAGTTGATAACAAAACATTCTGGTCTACCTCCCTGAAATAGGAGTTGGGGCTAGTGTAGCCTTCTCCTACTTCTAGAATCAAAGAAGTCTCACAAAGGGTTGAAACCAGCACAGTAATACATAGACACATATATTATAGGTACTTATCCATACATAAAACATTGTAGCATTATTAGTATCCTCACTAAAGGCTTGTCTTGTCATTGACTGTAATGCCTATTTTGAAAACCAAGCTCAGCTTCACCTGGGGAAAATACAGAATTTCATGAGATAGAATAGAAGAAATATTTGGGCTAGAGAATAAAGTGATAGCAGAAGAATCCTTTGTTCTAGAGGCTTTTTTTTTTTTATCCTGAAATTCCTGCCTTCTTGTTTATTTTCAAAGCAATCAAAATATCAAGCGCAAAAATCCAAAAGTTTCCTGTGATTGTAGAAAGTAAGAACTCCCCAAGTAAAACCTGTGTGTGTGGAAGTTGGGCAGTCTCTGCACTGGCCCTTTTGCCTCTAAGGTATTAAGATAAATCAAGTTTACTGAAGTCTACTAGAGAAGAGCAGAGTAATCATACAAAAGTCAATATGTATAGAAGGTTGGCATGAATTATTCAGACAGGTAAGAAAACTTTCTGAAATACCCTTGGCATCTAACACAGAGATCTGGCATTATCTCCCCAAGACAGAATGTTTGCATATGACTTTTTTCTGCATCCCTTCCATTACCCTAATCACTTTAGTGAAGAGGTTTTTAGGCTTGAATGTACATTTTCACTTGGGGAGATTTAAACTTAGACTTACCTGGGCCAGAGCTTCTGATTTAATTGATTTGAAATATGTCCTGGACATTGAAATTTGGAAAAGTTCCCCACATAATTGTACATGCAGCAAAAGTTTAAAACCACTGCTTTAGAGTAACTTTGTCCTGTCTTCACTTCCATTCCCAAAACACCTTCTCTGTGCCCTCTCTCTTTCCTGTACAATTTCTCTCCTCTTGTTTCAGCCAATCAGACCTGAGAGGTATACATACTGCAAGTTGCTCTTACCTAGGAGGTATTAATTCATATTACTTGCTTGATAACTTTTTAGCTCTTAATATTCCTAGACATAGTATACCTATTTAAAAAAAGAGTATTACTATTGTAGAAGCACAGGGTTTTTAGTGTCTAGTAAATCCAGGTTATGACTGCATGATAAATCAATCTGAGTATTTTTAAATGATATTTTAAAAAGAAAATTCCAGAAAGAGTAAAAATTTTTGGTATTGACATAACATAGAGGAGCAAACTTATATTCCCCAGCATGTTAACAACTATCTGTGAAAATAATATTTCATGGTCATAAAAATTTTGCCAAACATTGGGTAAAAGTAAGGTTAAGCAATTTTTTCCCTACAGGATTCTTTGGGTATTTAATTGGCTACTATGCATTGTGACTCCCGAAAAGTCCTGTATTATTCAGCATTCACAAACTTATTTGGGCTTTTTTAATATTAATTAGGGAAATGAATTTTTTAGAATACTATTATTCTCTTCTGTTTTTTTGTTTTTGTTTTTGGGTTGTGTTTTTGCATTCTCTTCTGCTTGAAGCCAAGAAACTTAAAAATCAAAAAAAAATAAGTTTATTAGGGAGCTACAAGAACAATAGAGTATTGGGTATACAAGAAGAAAAAGTGAAAGATTTATGCAAGATATCAAATACCATGAGGGCAAATTGAGTACCAGATGATGATGTAGTATGTCCAATATGTGGGACATAGATGAACTAAATTATTGACAGTGAACATTGTACATAAATGAATTCCTTCATGTATTCTTAGAGATAGTTGGTAAAACTGTATAGATGACCTTACTGGGTTTAGAACTTTCAGATAGTTGGATAACTTTCATATAGACACCTTTCATGTAGTTGGGAAACTGTTCATTTATTTTTCTTTAATTCCAGGATGTTTTGTGGTATCTTCAGGAGATTCTAACATATCAGTAGTGTTGATAAATGTAGTACTTACGTTATTATTTAAGGCAGTTGAGGCAAAGCACCCCCTAAATTAATGGCTTGTGGGAATGTAAAAGTTAGTGGTTTGTGGGAATGCAGCTCGTGTGGAAAATCTTGTGGCAGTTCTTCAAGAAGTGAAACATGAAATTACCGTATGGCCCAACAATTCCACTCCTAGGTGTAGGCTGAAAAGAATTGAAAACAGAGACTAAAACAGATACTTGCATGCCAATGCTAATTGCAACAGTATTCCCGATGGCCAAAAGGTGGAAACAACCCAAGTGACCATTAACAGATGGTTGGATAAACACAATGTGGTGTGTGTGGTGGGTGTGTGTGTATAATGGAATATTATTCAGCCATAAAGAGAAGGGAGTTCTGATACACGCTATAATGGATGAACCTTGAAAATACTGTGTTAAATAAGCCAGATCCAAAGAATAAATATTGTATGATTCCTTTAAGACATATCTAAAATAGGCCAATTCATAGAGACCAGGGGCTGGGAAGAGGGTGAAATGAGGGGAATTGCTTAAGGGGTTCAGGATTTCTATTTGGCATAAATGATAAAGATTTTTAAAGAGATCCTGGTTATGAATGTACAAACTTGCAAGCATAATAAATGCCACTGAATTGTACACTTAAAAATGGTTAAAATAGCAATTTTATTATGTAGATTTTACCATGATAAAAACATGTGAAAATAATTTAGTGGCTTAAAATAGAGTTCTTAGATGCACTCATGATTCTGAGAGTTAGGGATTCAGCCTGTTTAGTTGGGGAGTTCGGCTTCGTGTATTGTCATCTGGAGTTTCTCGTGAGTCAGTTGGTAGCTAGGACTCCATCATCCTAAATGGCTTCAGTTCGAGACTTATGTTGTACAGCTTTGCAATACTGAGAAGTTAAGCATACATGATGCTTGTCGCCTAGTAATGTTAATTTAAGCTGATAACATTTTTTTAGCATGATCATTTGCCATCTCTAAAAGTTCCCCCATCCCCACATACCTTACTTCATTTCACAAGAATTCTTGGGCATTTTTTCTCCTTTTTATCATAATTTCTTTGGGTAATTGTTCACTGTATTGAACAATATTTGAGATGACAGACCCAGTATTGACATGATTCTGTCCTAGTCTTTGACTCTTCAGATAAAGGGCCAGTGGTCTCCTCATTTGTCTGGCTGATAAAGAATACTTCCAGCTGTGGTATCAAGATTTTATTTATAATAATAAAAGAAAAACAGCATTAACAACAACAAAAAAAACTCAAGTGAATGCTTATTGAATATTTCATATGTGCCACACATTCAAGCACCTTACAAACATTCTGTGATACTTAAAATAGCCCTATAAGTTAGGTGCAATCCTGTCTCTATTTTATAGATAAGGCTATTGAGGTTTGTCATGTATCTGAAGTCATCCAGCAAGTAAGAGCCAAGAGTCGAAACTGGGCCTGATGACTCTGGAGCCTATGCTCTTAATTGCAATTATGCTTCCTCAGTACAGAAGTTTCTAGTTGTGCACTCATGGCCTTATTCCCTTCTTACTCTCTTAAGAAAGTTTCAAGAGGGTTCTATTTTAGAGTTACTGTGTAAGGAATGTGTGAATCAGCTAATCCTTTGTTGCTGAAAACAAAAGAAGATCTCCACCATCATTTTTAGAGTAAATGGGGTATATTAAGCAATACGAATATAAGACAATAACAATAAAATATCTATGGCAGGAAGCAAGTCAGGACTCTTGTTATTTACAGGCTCTCCCCAAATGATCCTTCCCAAGTCTGATGGGAGGTGATCCTGGGACAAGTCATGGCTGATCTCTTTAATCATACTCTGTGTAGCATTAGCAAAGCCTCTCATTGTTGGGCAAGAATGCATAGTTTTACTGCATACGGGAAAGTTGAACTGAGATGCAACGTAAAGATTCAAAGTCAGGTGTGGGCATGCAGGTCGTCCAGAAGACACAGGATTCTTTATATGCAGAAAAGGGAAGATGCTTCTTACAGTGCAAATAAAATGTGACACTTCTACATAAAGATGAGTTTGAATATTTACTGAACTGGTTCTTCCTCATCTTCATGTAATTAAAAAAAAATGTTTTATTGTTTCACTTGAGAAATGTCAATTGAGCATCATCAGCTGGGAAGCAAACACTGGTAAGCACTGGGAAACAGACTAGCATTATTTTGAAGGCAATATGAACATATTATAATAATAGATTAAATAGAGAATTTGAAAGTCCATATATGAAGGTAAAATGAAGAATGTTTAGGAGTTTTTTTTAACAACTGCTTCCCTAGGGAGGACAAGTTCAATTTCATTCTAAACAAATAATGGAACATATAAATTTAGTTCTATAGATTAGTAAAATAATGGTTGCTGGATTTTTGTACTGGTGTGGGGTTCAATAAATTTCTTTTCCTCTGCCCTTAGAGTGAGGATAAGTGGTACATGAGATATTCCAAGTTACTTGAGTGAAATTTGAGGACACGTTTTGTGAGAGGGAATGGTGGGCCTGATTTGAGGAAAACATCTGTAAAATATCCCTTCTGACTGTAAGAATACCATAGATGAAGCATTTTCTTTCATTGGCTAGTTCTTACTGGGTAGACCTTAAATAAGTTTTGAGCTCATGTCTAAAGTTCATGAGAAATTACCTGAAAATCTGGGTATACCTACATTTTTTTTCCTTAGGATTTAAAAAGGCATGTGAAGCAGGTAGAACGTATCCAATTATTGCAGTGAAGTGATGACAACAAGGAAACTAAATCTCAGAGAAAACAAAGGCTAAATTCTCACTCAAACTGCCTTTCTGCTGAGGATTACAAAGAACTCTGTGCTACATCATCTTAATTTCAGGACCCTGGCTGACAGAGTACCCACTCTCTGAAACATTGCATGTTCCTTTTACAGAAGAAAAAAAAGCGTCAAAGCACATACTAACTCTTAAAGCTTCTATTTAGAAGACACACAGATCACTTCCCCTGTATTTTATTGGCTGATGAACATCACATGGCTACAGCTGAATTCAGAAGGGTGGTTAATTATAATACCATCATGTGGCTGAACGATGAGAGAGAACCTGCTCTTTGTTAAGCACCTTGTGGCTATTACAGCATATTTGATGTAAAGTTTGTGTTTTACCTAACATGACTTTAACCTTTATTATATACAAAATGTCTATCACATTGTCAAAAATTAAAAAAGAGAGATGTTCTGCGATGACTTGTCAATATCACCTTTCCAATCTACCATCATATTGTAGGCTCAAGAAAAGCAGGAAGAAAAGCAGACATGTCATTATTACTCATTTTTGCTAAAATGCACCTTAAAACAGGTTGTATTGGATCAGTCTTAAATGGAAGCAGATATTTTCACACTAGCACCCAGAGCATTGTGCTTTGGAACTCAATTTAGGTATTGCACATAGCAAAAACACTGAGGAATAAGTGATTTCAAGTAATGGAAAAAATGGATGTAAGAAAAAAATGTAACAAATTGTAAGTGACCGGAACAGTCCACTGAAGAAGAAAGTAATGTGTATTTACCAGTGAGCATGTTGGCAAGCATGGTGGGAACAAGAAGAAAAGCTTACCTTGAGGTCTGTAAAAGCAGTTTCTGCTGTCCCTACCCATGCCACCTCACCTGTCAAGTATTGGGAGATGCCTCTTACATGGAGCAATCAGCATTGCACAGCATTGGGATTTAAAAAGAAAGAAAATAACATCCTACATTTCCCTGACTTGCATGTCAATTATCCCATTTGCCAAAGCATAACAAAGTGTGAATCATATCTAGATTTAGTATGGTAAAAATTCACTGAAAGATAGGAATACAGAAATAATATTTGGGAAGGAGAGAAAAAAAGAGATGTTCTCAGCTCTCCAGGGTGATCTTTGAAACCAGACCTGACAAAACAGAGTATATTATCTATTCTGCACATCTACACATTCAAAAACGGTTTGCAGGATATGTACGTTTTCTATCCTAAGCCTTCTGGGGCCAAATCATGTGAACAACACTCTGCATGTGTTTGTAGCAGAGGAGGGATAGGGTGAAAATGGCAGGGGAGTCAAGACAAAGACAAATAATAAATTTTTTGATCAATGAGTGAAAGTCCTTATCTGGCCATCTTTACAGACCTTTCTCTGTGGTTAAGTTACAGCAAATCAATCCCATTAAAAATTTTTTTAATTGTATCAATTGGCTTTATTAAATGATTCATGAACTGGGAAGTAGCCCGTCCCGCAAGTAGAAGGGAGCTTGAAGGAGTTATACAAAATGGTATTTTTTATGGGGGGGGGGGGGCAAGAAAGTTACTAGCAAAGAAAGGGATTGTTCTAGACAAGATTGCTTTTCCTTAGTGGGGAAGAGCAGAGATTCTCACCATGCAGATAACCTCATCTTCCTCTGGGAAATGGAAAGGGCTCCTATAGCTGGTAACTTCATTGGCACTGATTAGAAATCTCCTGACTGACCTGTTAAAACTATGTTTCTGGGGGAGGTTGAAACTATAAGTAGATGAGTTATTAAGCTCTGGTTTGGGGACTCTGTCTAAATGATGCCATTTTGAGCCTGTGTTTTTCCTTTTAACAGTCCCAGTGCAGCCACTCTTTGGGTTTAGTACTGCTTTCTTTTGTAATATATTGAATCCACATTTGTTTATTAACTCCAACCAGGTTTCTTAGGGAGCATCATTGGCACAGTGGTCTACACTACACTTGAGAAGGCCCAGTAGATATCATTCAGAACATTTGCCAAGTGCTAAAACTCCAAGCAGTGAGCAAAGAAATAGGAACAGTAAATCTCAAACTCTTGAAGATACTCTTGGTTTTACAAAACAGAGTAGTTGTGATCTAGGCTACAAGATAATATTGAAAAGACACATTAAAAATATTCATTGAATTTAAATGTAAAGTTTTATTTATTTTGTATTAATTAAAAGAGATTTCTATTGATCCTTGCCACATGCCTATTAGTCTATGGCTTTTGTAGGAGACCAGCTAAGAAACAGTTGAAGCCATTGATTTGAAGTCAGGAAGCCAGGCAATAATGCAATCTCAGCAAGCACTCACCATCTAATTTTGGGTCCAGACTCTTTTCCACTAAGCTAAACTTCCATGTTTTCCGATACCTAATACCAGATATTAATGCTGCTCCCTTTTAAGTTCTCTCTTTTAAGCAGTTTATCCAGGGAGTAAAAACACTCATGTTGACAGGGGTTGGGGGAGAGCACTAGTCACTGTGCTGTAACTTGATTTGTTTTGTTGAACATAGTTCTTATTTGAAAGGACATTGGACTAATGTCTTGTTGTCAACCAAATACATTTTAAGAGCACAAAAAACTCATTTCATAGTAGCCTCTGTCTATGAAAACCTATGAAGAAAAAAACAGTACAATGTCCTTTGAATTTGCCAATGATCGGGTCATTGGAAAAATATCTTTTGAGTGCCTGCCATAGCATGCTCAATACTTGGTAATAGGGGAATAAAAATACAACCCCTGGGCTCAGAAGAGACAAAGATCCCTCTGGCAATCTAGTAACCAATAATTGTCTGTCTATTCCACAAATGCTTGTTGAGTACCATGTGAAAGATGATCAGGTAAACTTGATCTGATAAATGATACTCTGTAGTGTAAAGTACTTGGTTAGAGGATGTAGCCTCTTACATTGCCTCTGATCACCCTTATCAGCTTATTTATTCTTCAGAAAAATCCAACTCATTTAGTATAGGAATATACAACTGATGTCATGCTTTGTGAAAACAATTTTATTAACATGTTTTGAGCAAAAGAAGCCACTCACAGAAGAGCACACACATAGTATATGATCCCATCATATGAAATTCAAGAACAGGCAAAACTATTCCATGAAGTAGAAAAGTGGTTCTCTCTCATGAGAAGACTTTTCACTCGAAAACATGAGGGATCTTTCTGGGGTGATGGAAACCTCTCTATTTTGATGTGAGTGGTGGGTACATGGATGTATGCACATGTAAAAAGACATCTACCCACTCAATTAGGAATTATGCATTTTACTCTTTATAAAATGTACCTCACTAAAAAGCACAAAGCCCAACCAAAACAAAATGGAGTCTTGATTCTCATAGCTGGTATCCTCAAGAATAAGCTAGTCAACAATTACTAAGAAGTTTATTTATATTGAGACTTTACACAGTTCTAAAAATACCTTTTTTTTTTTTAATATTTTATTTATTTGACAGAGAGATACACAGCGAGAGAGGGAACACAAGCAGGGGGAGTGGGAGAGGGAGAAGCAGGCTTCCCGCCGAGCAGGGAGCCCGATGTGGGGCTCGATCCCAGGACTCTGGGATCATGACCTGAGCCGAAGGCAGACGCTTAACAACTGAGCCACCCAGGCGCCCCCCAAAATACCTTTTTTTTTGAGAATGAACTATCCATTCTCTTCCCTTGGCTTATAAATCTCTATTTAGGCCAGCATCATACTGTTTTGATTACTATAACATGTCATATATTTTGAAATCAGGAAGTGTAATGCCTCTAGCTTTATTCTTCCTTCTCAGGATTGTTGTCACTATTCAGGGTCTTTGTTGGTTCCATATGAATTTTAGGTTTTTTTTTTTTTTAAATCTAACAAGTGTCATACAAATCTTGATAGTGTTTGACTTGAATCTATAAATGACTTTGTGTAGTGTGCACATTTTAAGAATAACTCATTCAATCCCTGAACACAGGGTATCTTTTCATTTATTTGTGTCTTCCTTCAATTTATTTCATCAGTGTTTTACAGTTTTTAGTACATAGATCTTATATCTCCTTAGTTAAATTTATTGCTAAGTATTTTCAATGCTATTGTAAATTGGATTGTTTCTTTTTCAGATAGTTGTTAGTGTTTAGACACACAACTGATTGTTGTTGTGTGTCAAATACAACAGTTTTTGGTAGAATGTTTAAGAATATATATGATATATATATATATACACATATATATATACGATCATTTTATCTGCAAATAGACACAGTTTTACTTTTTCCTTTCTAATCTGGACAGCTTTTCTTTGTCTTGCCTAATTGAAATGGGACAGAATTGAGTCCAGAAATAAACCCATGCATATACAATCAACTAATATTTGACAAGGAGGTGAGAATACACCAGATAGTCTCTTCAGTAAATGGTATTGGGAAAACTGCATATCCATGTGTAAAACTTGATGTCTAAATTATACCACTCATAAAAAATTAACTTGAAATGTATTAAAGACTTATATTTAAGACCTGAAACTATAAAACTGCTTAAAGGATACATATACATAGGGGAAAAGTTCCTTGACATTGGTCTTGATAATAATTATTTTACATTTTACATTAAAAGCACAAGCAATTAAAGGAAAAATAAAGTTTAAATCAAAATAAAAACTTCTACATAGCAAGAGAAATGATAAAATGAAAAAGGTAATTTACAGAATGGGAGAAAATATTTGCAACCACATATCTGATAATACACTTGGGTTAATATCCAAAATATGTGAGAAACTCATACTATTCTATAACAAAAGAAATATCATTAAAAGGTTGGCACAGGACCTGAATAGACATTTTTCCATAGATATTCAAATAGCTGACAAGTACATGAAAAAGTGTCCAATGTCACTAGTCATCAGGGAAATGCAAATCAAAACCAGAATGAAATATCATCTCACCTGTTAGAATATCTGTTATCAGAAAAACAAGATAGTGCTGACAGGTAACTGGAGAAAAGGCAACTCTGTCTACTGCTGGTAGGAATGTAAATTCGTACAACCTTTAAGGAAAACAGTATAGGGATTCCTTAAAAAATTAAAAATGGTACTATTCTATTCCAGCAATCCCACTTGTGGGTATATGACCACAGGAAATGAAATCATATCTCGGACATATCTGCATCCCCATGTTGATAGCATTATTTACAGTAGCCAAGACATGAAAACAAAGTGTCCATCAATGGATGAATGGTTAAAGAAACTATGGTGTATACATACAATGGAATATTATATAGCTATAGAAAAGAAGAAAATCATGCTGTTTGCAGGAGCATAGATGAATCTGGAGAGCATTAATCCAAGTGAAGTGAGTTAGAGACAAATATTTATTTTTATATATATGATCTCACAGGTGGAATCTCAAAAAAACAGTCATAGAAACAGTTGAGTGATGATTGTCAGGGCCAGAGGGAGCATGGGGGAAATCAGTGAAGGTGGTCAAAGGCTAAAAACTATGAGATGAGTAAGTTTTGGGGATGCAAGGTTCAGAATGATGATTATAGTTAACAGTACTGTATTGTATATTTGAATGTTGCTAACAGAGTAAATCTTAAATATTCTCACCACACACAAAAATTTGTAACTATGTGAGGTGATGGATGTTTTACCTAACCTCATTGCAGTAATTATTTGGCAATATTTATATATATCAAATCATCACATTGAATCACTTAGACTTATACAGTGTTATATGTCAATTATAACTCCATAAAGTGGGGTCCCTGGGTGGCTTGGCCGGTTAAGCATCTGACTTTTGGTTTTGGCTCAGGTCATTATCTCAGTGTCCTGAGATTGAGCTCTGTGTCCGGCTCTGCTCAGTGCAGCTTATGCTTGTCCCTCTCCCTCCTCCTCTGCCTCTCCTCCTGCTTGAGTACCTGGGCTCGCTCGCTCTCTCTCTCGCAAATAAATAAATAAAATCTTTAAAAAATTGAATAAAGCTGAAAAAAATAAAAATATACAAATTTAAGTAGTGAATATACTAATTCTACTAAGTAAATATGTGTGTATATTACCTTAACATAAACCTATTTAATCAACTGCAGATCAAAAACCTATTTTTTCCTGTGCCTTTATAGCCCACATCTTAGAAAGAAATGTTTCTTTGGGCTTGGTGAGGACAAAATTCCTTTTTTCTGGTCAGAATCACTTGCTTATTGGAGTCATAGTCAAAAACAAATTCTTAGGGGCACCTGGGTGGCTCAGGTCGTTAAGCATCTGCCTTTGGCTCAGGTCATGATCCCAGGGTCCTGGGATCGAGCCCCACGTCCGCCTCCTGGCTCAGCGGGGAGTCTGCTTCTCCCTCTGCCTCTCCCCCTGCTCGGGCTCTCTCTCTCTCTCTCAGTATCTCTGTGTCTCAAATGAATAAATAAAATCTTTAAAAAACAAAACAAATTCTTATTAGGCAGAAACGAGGATACTATGACATTTCATGTGTAGAAGAAATATTAAAAAGTCTATCTGATTTCATATTGTTAAACTTGTGTGTGTGTGTGTGTGTGTGTGTTAAATGAATTGAAAATATCTAAGGTATTATTACAAATTTTTTTGAATGTGATCCTTTCTATAGGAATTTACAAAAGAATACCTTATAGTCAAATGCTGTTTAGAAAATGTTTCCATATATTTCATTTTGTTTCTGTAATTTTCACAGTAACTTTGAACGAAGATGCACAAAACCACTTTGTTTAGTGACCTTCTTGCTGATTATTGTGAATGAATTACCAACATATATTATTTCTTTCTTTAGGAATCCAACATAAAATTTTTAGTAGGATCCAAGACTAGCAGAGGTGATATGCATTATGGACTTTATGCAATTAATGGCGATTTCGTCAAGAAATCTAGTTTCATCCACAAAATTCAGTTTGTGAATAATGCTTTGCAAGTCAAAACACTTCAAAATAAAACTCTAATATGGCTTAATTTGTTTTGATCCTTCAGAGTTGAAAAGGATGAAAAAGCAAAAATTCAAAAGAATGGAATTCAAGTGATCTGGATGAAATGTTCTTGAATTTTTCTACTGATTTGCAAATCTCTGAAATTAAGATGAGCATGGTAACAAAGTTTAAAAAAACTGAGGCTCTGTGATACTGTAAGAAGTTTATTTTAAATAAGGAAACTATGCTCAAATATCTGTTACTGCACAAAAATGAAACCAGGAATTACTTCATAAATAATGAAAGGAAAAAAAATACATGACTACTAGAAAGTCTTTTAATAATTAAAAATCTCCTTGCCAATGTTGTTCTTTGGGAAAGAACAAGGACAGTATTGAAACCCATGATGTAGTAGGCTTTAAAAAGTAGATAATAACAATTAAATCTGTGATATTAAAAAATTGCATTTTTTTTAGTGATGCTGTGTAATCTCCAGGTTTAAAATGACTGGTTAATAGTTTTTATTTTTCCTGTAGTCTAATATTTGGCACTAAATAAAAAGCACCTATAACTGGATTTGTTAATGCTTTGACTTGAAACGTGCCAGGATTTTTAAAATTAGAACAAATTTCATACTTTACCCAAGAATTACAAGTGAATGTTCTGTTAGATTAGAAGTATATGCATTTTCTTAGACTGTATTTCAAAGGCAACTTCCCTGGTAGGACATTGATTGTGTTGATTCAGATATCTGAACTTTTGTTTTCTCAATTACACTACAGTTTGAAAATCTATCACTTTATATTTTATTTGAAATAACTCTTCATGTATCATTATCTCTCAAAACTTTATTTACCTAAAAGCATTATTAAAGGGTCAGAAACTCATAACATCAACAATACTTCATATAATTCTCTGTTCTTGTTCTTCCTTTTAAGTTGTTTTTGTCTTAGGGTGTAAGCTTATAGAGATCAGGAATTATATTTCTTTTAGACCCCTAGTTCCTGTCATGCTGTTAAGAACATCAATAATATCCATAGTATTTACTGAATGGATTGACCATCTTTTAGAGAAAGTTATATTAGTTTTGTTGCTGTTGTTGCTGAATTATCTTTTGTTTTACTTGGACATGTTATTTACATCTTTTTAAATTTATTTTTATTTGTATTTAACAAATACAAAACATTTGAAAAAGAAATCAAGAAAATAATCCTCTTTGCAATAACGTTGAAAACAGTAAAATACTTAGTAATAAAGTTAACCAGGAGATGAGCGATCTAGACAATGAACATTATAAAATATTGACCAAAGAAATTAAGACACAAATAGATATTTCATGTTCATGGATTGGAAGAATTAATATTGTTAAAATGACCATGTTGTGCACAGCAATTGACAGATTTAGTGCAATCCCCATCAGAATTCCAAAAACATTTTTAACAAAAATAGAAAAAAACGATTCTAAAATTTGCGTGGGACCACAAATAGCCAAATAGTCTTGAGCAAGAATAACAAAGTTGGAGGCATCACACTTCTTGATTTCAAACTACATTGCAAAGCTATAGTAATAAAAACAGTATTGTACAAGCATAAAAACAAACACATGGACCAGTGGAACAGAATAGAGAGCCCACAGAAATCCATGCGTATACAACCATACCATTCAACAAAGGTGCTGAGAATACACAGTGGGGAAAGGAGAGTCTCTTCAAAAGTGGTGTTGAGAAATTTGGATATCCACCTGCAAGAGAATGGAATTAGATCATAACCTTACACCGTACACAAAAATCAACTGAAAATGGATTAAAGACTTAAACATAACACCCCAAACTATAAAACTCCCATAAGAAAGCATAGAGGGAAAGCTCCGCAATGATTTTTTTGGATATGATAGAAAAGAGAGTTTCTATTAATTTCTCTTGTGAATTTACCTACTTTCTTGTTGCTTTGCCTGCTTGGTTTTAAAACTAGAAATTTTGAGCATGACCCTGTGGTGATTCTGGAACAGACATTGCTTCTCCTTGGGGTTTGTTTTTGTAGTTGGCTGTGTGTTGTAGTTGTTTAGTCACTTTCTGAACTACTTTTATGAAATCTGTAGTTTCTGTCACGTGGGAACTTTGAAGTCCCTATTTCTTTAGTTTGTGGTCCAAAATAAGAAAGGAAGGAAGAAAGGAGGGAGGGGGTGAGGAAGGGGAAGGAGGGTTCATCTGGGGTTTACAGATTGGCTCTGTGTTCAGGTCTGTCTGTAACACATAGCCAGACTACTCACAGCTCTGATGTAGCTTTCATTTCCTTCTCCTGCTGAGCCTAGAATCAGCCAGAGGTGAATGCTTGAGGTTTTTTCCTTAGGTCTTTTCTGAACATGCATCCTGCCCTTAAAATTTGTTTGTCTTTCTAAATTCCTCTGTATGTGTGTACTTTCTGCTGACCTCATTTCCCAAAGAAACTCTCCCCAGCTTTCCCTCCCAGACTTTCAGTACATCTTATTGCTTGCTTCCACTTGATTCTCTTGCCTCAAGCAACAGCAGGTTGTTGGTGTACCTTGCAGTATTTTCACAGAATGCCCTCTGCATAGCCACAGCCTCTGCCTGAAAGAGTTCTTTCCTTTTGTTTTGTTTTCAATTCCAGTTAGTTAACATACGTTATATTAGTTTCAGGTGTACAATATAGTGATTCAACACTTCCATACATCACCCAATGCTCATCGCAACAAGTGTGTTCCTTAATCCTCATTGCCTATTTCACCCATTCCCTCACCTCCCCTAGCTAGAGAGTATAATGCTAAATGGAATAAGTCAGTCAGAAAGAAAATTCTGTCTCAAGCAAAACAAAGGCAACCGCCTTCAATCAGTCCCTCATGTAGGCTCCAAACAGGTCAAAGCAGACAGACAAGTTTTTGCAGAGTAAGAGCTGTTCTGCTCTCTCTGGACTTTGGACTGGGGTTTGACCCTGGGAGTGGAGACCACTGTCCTGGCCAGTGAAGGGGAAGGGACATGGATGAATGAAAAGGCTATAAAGGCTTCCTATCATTTTCAAGTTAGTTTTTTCTTGACTCAGCATTTGTTGAGTGGCTCTAAATCTTTGACTATTTTGTAGACTTTGGACAGTTTATTCCGACAATTTTGACATTTTTCAGTGTTTCTGTGGCGTTATGAACTCTTGGAACTACCTAATGTGCCATTTTCGCAGACATGATTCCTCATTTCCTCTTAATATTATTATCTCCATTGCTTTCTTGCTTATTTACTAATTTTCAAGTTAGAGCTTTTTTCTGCTAATGATCTTTGGTTATTCATACTTAAAAGTGGAAAAATAAGCTTATTGGAAACACTATGCATATGGGTAGGGAATGTCATGTGCAGGTTTTAGTGTTAAAGCATTATCACTTTGTGTCATTATACTTAAGGGACCTCCTGATGTATGTTTACTTCTTTCATCTTTACCTGGTCCATTCACAAGAGGAAAATTTTCTGGTCATCTGAGAGGGTAGCCTTGGCTACTGTCATTTTGAGGGACATGGAAAATCAGGGTGTTGAGGGGTTTCCACACTCAGTAAGCAAATGGTTGCTAAATCATCTTGCACCCCAATGCACATGGGGCCTCCCATTATATAGCCCTCTCTGTGTCCTTGGTGAGGGAATGGGTGCTTCAGTTACCTAGTTTAGAAGAATCATTACTCAATCCTCCACATATTATTAGCCTGATATTTACCTTCATTTTCAGAAGTACTATCATTTGGAAGTTCGTCACTGCTGGTTAAAAATGCACGTTTGTTGTGTCTGCTTTCAAATACTACCATTTATCTGCTTTCCCTCTTAAAGTTTTTCTGTGTTTTTTTATTTTCTCTCTTCTTGTGGACTTAATGTTTTTTAAATGATAATTATTTTAGTGACATTAATGGGTAGAAGACCAAGCTGTATTTTTAGACCACCATCTTTACTCTGAAATCTGTTTGTAGGATTTCTCATTAAACCCTATTTCTTGAATCTGATTTTAAGAAGCAGTTTCTAGGATTTAAGCTTTATAAATTTGAAGAGACTTTCTAGGATAAATGGTAGAAATAAAAATTCCTCTGGGTACTTTGTCATGTTAATCTTTTAATGGATATTCTTGAACATCACAAATCTTGAGCATAATCATACAACTTCACTTTAAAATAATATTTTAATTCATTAATACCTTAAGCCTTTTGTTGAATGTAATGTATTACAGAGGTCAAAGATAGACCAGGCCCTAATTGTGAAAACATTTGGCTTAGCAATTAAAGGCTTCCAAGGGCTATTCATAATGTCAAACAATTTACCCAGTAGAAGGTTAGTGGATTGTTTCTCAGTAATATTTTGTCAACTAATTCCTTTATTTTTATTCCCATATCATATTGCTTATGGGCTGAATCTTTAGTTTTTCTTTTATTAATTAATCCATTGTTTAATATAAAGCCATCAAGTTAACTTGTAGGAAAATAAAGCACTTGAAGGCTTTGGAATATTTGATTGCTGACTTATATTCCAACTGTATCATTATTACACTCTTTCATTTTTAAAATTATGAGACGTTGTCTGCTACTTTATGGTCAAAATTGCAAGGTTATTTCATTTCACTATTTCTCTTATAATAATGTTTGAAAGTCCTTTTTAAGATAGGTATTCTTCTTATGGTTCATTCTCACAAACTGTTTCTTAAGGTTAGATTCTTGAAATAAATTTATTTAAAAGATCAATGAAATGGAAAATTGGAGTGACTCAGCCAAGCAAAGAGTAATTGAATGTTTGAGTCATTACTCTTGGTGACAAATATTAAAACTAATAAAAGTAAATGGTGCTAAAATCAACAAAAAGTAAAACATCCAACACAGTAGGGAAGATCGAGATCAAAGCAATAAGTGGGTTTTGAAAGTGTTGTAAATCAGTGACTACCACAATCTCAAGTAGCAATGATGCTTACATTAAAATTAGAGCTACATTGCAGGGAGGTGTAGGAGGGATGGTTAAAAAGGTAATTATTTGTGTTCTGTAGCAAGCCAAAGACATATTAGAAACTTAGGTAAGCCTTCTCAATGCTACCTCTCCCAGGTTTCTGAGAAAGACTCTAAATGATGTCTCCTCTATATGCAATTCAGGACTTTACTTTTTCCTATTTGTCCAAGCTCTTCTCCAGTCCTGGCTTGACAGTGTGCTTTCCTTTTCTTCCCATTACTTAGACTTTATTTTTGTTTTGATTGTTTAACTTCCCACTTTGGCAAGGTAACACTGACACAGAACCTACTTGTTAGCCAAAATTCTGGCCGGCCTATAACTGGTTCCTCATCAGTCTGGTCAGGCAAATCCTAGTGCACTGGGTTTGATCTTAGGAAATTATAACTAAGAGCTTAAGAACGGAATGTAAGCTCAGAAGCCAAGCTCTTCAAAATGGGGAAGTTGGAGTCTTACAGTAGAGACTTGATAAGGAAGGGTAGTTTTCTCCCCTCAACGCAATTTTAAGTCTGAACTGCAATGCTTGGGAACTTTATTCCAGGTCAGCAGTAATGTCTGAGAGATCAAATACTGGGAATGGGTGAAGAGAGGTATGTTTAGGTAGGAGGATGTTGGTAGTGATGAATTCTGGCTCACAGCCATTTTAAAAAGATGTCAGAATCAGGTTTCTTGGAAGGTCCATGCAGATTGTTATAAGGATCAACTAGCAGGTGGGGAGATAGAAATAAAAGGAACCAGCTTCTAGGTTCTATGCTGTCTTTTGTATTTACTGTTTATTTGATTGCTCTAAAGCACATAAGAAATCAGGCCATCATTTTCTAAATGTAGTAGACCAACAAAGAGTGAGTATAATTGCATGTAGCTATGGTAGCCAAGAGAGTAGCAGCAAAAAAGATATATTACTCGAAACCCTCCTCATTATCCATATATTTATCTCTACTGTTTTTATTTGAAAAACTTGGTTCAATCCAGTTGTAAAAATTGTAAAATTGATGTTCCACATTATTGTCAAGAGACCAGTACCTCAGGAATAGCTTTATCTCCATGCCTCTAAACAGAACTTGAAATGCACATATATGTGTATGCGGTATAGTCAGGGAGCTGAGAACTTAGGCTCTGGAGTCAGACATCTGAGGCTCAGTCTACATTTCCTAATATTACTAGATCTGTCATCTTACCCAAGTTAATTTTCTTCGTATTTCAAATTCCAGATTTTTTAAATGGGTCTAAAGATGTTACATACTTCACAAAGTACAATAAGGTGATAAAGTATAAAATGACATCGTTTGAGTCAATAAGCTTGGAAAGTTTTTCAGTGTGATATGTCCAAATGCCCAAGCATCACCAGGCTCTTCCTGGCATTGCTCATACAGAAAAATTAATACTATTATATTATATATTAATTATTTTATTGTAGTTCCCATTTCAGTATAAAATGTAGAAAAGAGGACTGCCTCCTTAAGAGTTCACATTAAAAAGGATTCACTCCAAACTTGGTATCTAAACCAAAATCTCCTGAAGATATACTGAAAGAGGGGATTGTAACTTCGGTGCCTATAGAAATGCGTACTAAATTCTCTTTACTGACCCATCATTCCAAGCTCCTTGTGATTCCACAATAGACAACTCTCCTCTTATTCCTTTCCCTATCTGCTTTGATACATTAAAAGGATGATGCCTTTATGGTTGAGTGTCTTGATTTTTTTTTCACTGTTTTAGTGGCATCATGGGAATTAACAGTCCATTTATAGAAAATTCATAGTATTCTCTACTTGGTACTTGCATTTAAACTCCAAATTATTATTTTGTAATATGTTTTTTATGTCCCTGAAAACTTCAAAGTTGAACCCTGAGTGAACTTACTAATGGTTCAAGGCAATCTTACAGAATACATAGTAATTCCATCTTATGTAAGTATCATTTACCCTAAATCCTCATATTTTCATTACATTTCAAATGTTATTTGAGCCTTAATGTTCTATTGTTATGGAGTAAAACAAACCTCTTAATCTCTTATTCTGAGAGGGAGAAATGTATCTTATAAAAGCTTTTCTTTTTGTGTGTAACCAGACTCTTGGTCTTGTTACAACCAGAATAAAGTGAGGTTTTCATAACCTCTTAATGTTGTTCACTTTCAAAACTATTGTGTCATTTTCACTGAGTCTATAGGCAATGTTTCAGTGCTTTACAATAAGATAGTTATATTGAGCTGTCTGACTGGAAATTACAACGGAAACAGCATGAGCTTTCCTCTTTTCCTCTGTAAGAAGCAACTACATTTTAGCAACTGCTACCATTTGCCCAAGATGCATCAGAAGGAATAATATTCAACATGTAATGCCTCTGTGAATGCTTCAGTATCATATTTTAATATATATTGTATTTTATTTTAGACTTTGAGCAAGTTTAGTTAAAAATGATTGTGGATTTGCATTCCAAGATAAAATTTACCTATGATATGATTACACCCATTGGAATAAGAACAAAAATGATCATCAGTGCTATGACCTGTTTTGTATTTGAAAACTCCTAAGTCTAGGGAGAAATTTAATTGATCACCCCTCATTGCTTTATTAGCCTTCTCTTGTTGCCATTCTTCCTTATATTCATTATCAAGGATTGGCCAGAGACCTATGACTGTAGACCTTGAACTAAGCCAAAGAAGAATGGAATCTTTATAGAAGTACTTTGATGAAGAGGAAATTTGGGACTTAGAGTAGCATCTTTACCACCTTAAGTGATAACTAAAACCCTCATGACAGTCCTGGAGGGAGGGCTGAGGCCAGTATTGTCGATTGGTTTTCTAATCGTCATTGCTTCCAACTTTTCCTTGGCTTACAGAACCTTGATATTTATAGAAATGCGATGTGTTGAACCATAGAAGAGCTGTCATGGTTTAGTCTACTCAGTTCAAGTTGTCTTGTTTTAATTTCTGTGATCTGGAGACTCCTTTGTAGCAAGTGCTGTGAGTAACAATTACTCACTTGGATACATGTTTTCTGTTTTGTTTATTGCAGTGCTCTGGCCTGTGTGCTGTGTTCCCAGCAGGCTTGGTCCTCTGGTTCTGCCTTCCAATCACTGGATCACACCTCTGGTGAGTCTTACTACACTCAGTAGTTAGCATTAATATCTTCATCTGTCCCCAGTTTTGGGACTGCAGTCACCCATAGCTTTCATGTATAAATTCAGCTGATTAGTTTTAGGAATCACTGGGGTTCAGATTAGAACTCCTCTGGTCTTTCCTGTGATTTTTGTAATTCTTGTACTAAACCCTTTCTGCTAAAATATTTACAAAGATTTTTATTCCCTACACTGAACATGATGGATACAGCCATACTCTTGTTTTTGCAGGTAAGGTTGGCCCTGTGACTCAGTAGTTGCAAGGGTTATTGGAATTTTGTTGAATGTCTTTTGGTAAAGATTGTTTTCTGATTAAAGATATAGGGTATAAAAGTAAGTGGTTTGGCTGTTCTGCTCCTTCCCCTCTTTCTCCTCTTCCTTCCTTTGATCTTAATTTTGGAGCAGCTGTCCTGAAACCATGTAATTTCTAGATGGATGAGGACTAAAGGCTACTATATTAGGCATAGTAGAGAAGGATGGAAAAAGCCTGGGTCCTTGATGATGTCATTAGGCCACTGAAGAAGATCTGGATTGCTTACCGAATTTGTGCATTGTTAGGCTTCCTGTTACATACTAGAAAAATAATTTCTAATTGGCCAGATAGTATTACCTACTGACTTCTTCATGGTCCTAGATTAAAGGTAAAGGAAATCTTAACTTCTCTAATGGAAGAGGTGCTGTCAGTGTCCCACCCATGTTTCAGACTTTACTCTTCCATGGTAGTCTAGCCAACCTCCCATGGCCACACAGTATCTCTGTGCTGGAGAACTTTTCTTGGAATTTCAAAAGGCCTCCTTCCCACCTCTAGAGCAAGGGGGAAGTGCCAACGGATTAATGCCTCTTCAGATACCCCCAAGCAGCAACTCTCAGAAATTGCCATATAAATATACTAATTTCCTGGTCCTTGGGGCAGAAAAATTCTGAGGCATGTGGTTTTTACACAGTTCCCAGACTTGCACAGCATACTGTGGTAGCTTAATAACTGATCGTTTATTGCTTGTCTCGTGTATCCCTTAGGTAGAGGTTGTACCTCCTAAATCAAATAATTGCACTTGATTTTTCTTGTCTCTTACATGCTCCTGCGAGAATCAAACCTAAGATACCTAAATTAAAATCAAATTAGATATATTAGACCCCAGTCAAATGAAAGAGGCTTTGCTGTTTTATTCAGTGGTCAGTGCACAAAGCCCTCTGGAAGCCATCTGCGATGTAATTTATGACTACGGCTTTTCAAAGACTTAGGCTCTTTGATTTTGATATATTACTTCAGTTATAACTGTGTCTTGACTATCCCCATCATATAAGTCCTAATGGGCGCCATTACATCAGCTTTTATCACTAGGTGTCATCAGGACAATCTGTAATTAACCCACTGATCTGACGCTACTACTGCTTCCAAAGACAACTTAATTTTAGTTCATTTAGAATATGATTTTCCCATTTGTTAAATGACTTTAACTGAAAATAGAATTTTGAGTTCTCCTTAATCAAGTATCTGCTATTTCCATGAGCTCAAACCACATAACTTTTTATATCCATGCGTGCAGGCAAGATGGGTAGATTTTGTTATGGTGTTAAAAAAAAAAAAAAAGTCCCTGTTGACATGAAAATACTTTGCTTCTTTGCTAAAATACTAGACATTCTCTAGCTGAGAGAGGTTTCCTAGAGTAACAGGCCATTGTAAGGGAATTAAAACATTTTGCTACCAAGGAAGACCAAATAATGAGCTAGCTGATGCATCACTGAGGATGTTCTCATTTAAAATATTACCACCCCTTGTCACCTATCATATGGAAATGACTCTGCTGAGGTTACATCTTAATGAGAAGGAGGAAGAAGAAAACTGATGAATGATTTGTCACTCAGGTCAATTATTATGTATCACAGAGCACACTGGGAAGAAGTCAGGGCCCCAAGAGGCAGATCATAAAATGGGGGGTCAACCAAAAGCTGATATCCACTGAGCAACTCTGCCAGAGGGTTACCCTGTATACTAGATTACATGAAAAATTAAAAAAAAAAATAATAAGCTACAGTTAAACTTTGCCTTAACTCTCCATTTCTACTTCACAGCACTTAAGAATTATGGGATCAGCATAAAACATTTTGCTTTTACAAGAAAAGCTATTTTATTCTGACAGAAAGGCCTTAGGTAGAAAGTAAATATAAAAATCCAATTTAGAGGGGAAAAATACAGGAAACTGTGTTATTTTATGTTGGTGGAAACTGTTTCACAGACAACTAAGTGAGTTCCCTTGCATGAATCTTTCATCAAAGCAAGGCCAATGAGACTAGTTAGCTGATGACAGAGCAGTTTTACACAAAACAATTTTATTTTGGTGAGTTTTAGTTGATGACAAACATGTTTGAATATCTACTAGGAAAATTTCCAAGGAGCTCCCCTTAACTTAGAGGGAGAAAGGGGTAATATGTTTTAGGAAGTAATTTTCCTGCTAGAAATTATCTTTCAACTCTCTATTAACTGATTAGTGCCAGGAATGTGTTTTATACAACTTATTGTAAGAAAAACTATAAAGAAAAAAAGAGTTCACCAAATTGTAAGCTTATTGAGAATAAAGCCCTTAATTTAGTCATCTGAAGATCCCCACTGCCCATAACCATACTTTGTAATTATTAGGTTGTCAACAAGTATTTATTGAATAAATGAATGCTAGTTAAGTTTTGGCTTATGTTCTCAAAGAATTTATAATCTAGTTGACTTAGGGAGGCATACTGCTATAAACTAGCCAAAACACTATGTTGTATATGCAAGCAGTGGGTTCTTTGGGTAACTATTGATACGGGTCAACAGTGTGAAATAAGTAAAGGTAATTCCCAGGCTATAATAAAAGCAAATCTCAGAACAAAGTTGGCCAGAGACACCAACATGTATTATCAATCAAATATATGATGCCAACATGTGTCATCAATAAAGTATATGATGTTTTAAAAAATTTGATGAAGTTTCAGTTTCTAAGAAAATAATTTGCATGGAAGATGTACTTATGGCATATGTGGCAATATTCCATTGTTAGATCATGCTAAACTTACTAAGTCAGGCCATTAAGAAACCTCTGTATCAGTGGTGGAAAATAAATATTTAAGAATCAAGCCTAAGATGTCATGCTTAAAGGTATAGGTGAAGGGTGCAGTGTTTGTTCTATTCTTACCCCTGTTAAAGCAAAGTCTGGGATTAGTCCTAAAATTTTTCAGTCAATCTACACGTCTTGAAGATCACCAGTGAGATTTCATCCCTAATGACCACTTTGTTAATGAACAAAATTTCTCCAGTAGAGTTGTAATTGTAACATATTGTGCTAGTGAGCTAACTGATGATGATGACCAGAAAAAGAGGTAACTGAAGTGTATATAGTAGCTGTTGGAGGGATGTGGCTAGTTCCTTCTCTGCTGAATTCCTGATGAGGATGAATAAATGCTCCTAGAGTGTGGTTTTCACATGCATATATAATAGCCAATTGTCTATAGTGAAGTACTTCAAATAAATGCAGTTTCGTATCATATATGACATGAGTGGAGATCAGTAAAAATAACTAACACATATTGAATGCTTCCTGTGTGTGGAGGGAAGATTCTAAATATTTCACATGAATCGTCTCAAACAATCCCACAGCAACACTATTATTTCATTGTCAGTAAGAGAAAATTGATGCTCTGAGAAGTTGGGTTGCTTGCTAAGGGAAGAAGCTGGCAAGTGGCAATTTATGATTTAAATGTAGATTACTAGCTTTAGAGTCCACACCCTTAACCCAAATGCAGTAGTGACTCTCACAACACGGAATACAGACTGATGGAACTAAGGGCTAAATTGTACAAGCTACTGGGACTTAGAGGCTGACCCAATCATACATGCAGAAGGACTGGACAGGAGTGCTGTTTGTCCTGGATTCAAGATCTGTTCAATAGGGAAATACAGTCAGTCACAGGTGAACCGAGATTACCTATACAATAGGTACTCTGTCACGTGTCTGTATTCCGTCCATATCATTTATTCAAATTTATAACAGGAGAGTAGTTACCTTCATCAAACAACCAGGCTTGACCTGTAAACCCAGCTTCCCAGGACCTATATAGTTGATAGGACATCTGGATAAGTGCCATGATCAACTTGAACCCCTGGATTCATATTACAGTGGTGAGTTTCAAGGGGTATGGGTGATTTTAGTGATGGTAGAATGTGATTATCTGGTGGAGACAGCTCAGTAGATGAGAAAAATATCATCTAAAAATAATTACTTCAGTGGAATAACCAATTTACCCTTTAAAAAAATTTATTGGCGCATAATTGCATACAGTGTTGTATTAGTTTCAGGTGTACAATATACTAATTCGACAATTCTATACATTACTCAGGGCTCACCACTATTAGGTTAGTCACCATCTGCCATACAGTGTCGTTACAATATGATGGACTGTATTCCCTATGCTGTACTTTTCATCTCTGTGACTTAATTATTTTAAACTGGAAGTTTTACCTTAATCTGTTTTGCCCACCTTCTCACCTACCTTCCATCTGGAAAATACCAGTTTGTTTTCTGTATTTAAGAGTCTGGTTTTTTGTTTGTTTTTTAGATTCTACATATCAGTGAAATCATATGGTATTTATCTTTCTGTGTCTGACTTCACTTAGCATAATATCCTCTAGGTCCATTTATGTTGTCACACATAGCAAGATCTCATTCTTTATTCTTTCTTTTTTTCCCCTCTGGCTAAGCAGTATTCCATTGTGTGTGTGTGTGTGTGTGTGTGTGTGTGTGTGTGCGCGCGCGTGTGTGTGTGCGCGCGCGCCACATCTTCTTTATCCATTCTTCTATTGATGGACACTTGATTTGTTTTCCTATCTTGGCTACAGTAAGTAAAGCCACAATAAACATAGGGATGCATGTATCTTTTTGAATTAGTGTTTTTGTTTTCTTTGGGTCAATACACAATATTGGAATTACTGGGTCATAAGGTATTTCTATTTTTAATTTTTGGAGGAATCTCCATACTTTTCTCCATAGTGTTATGCCGATTTACATTCCCGACAACAGTGCACAAAGGTACCCTTTTCCCCGACTCCTGACCAATACTTATTATTTCTTGTCTTTTTGATACTAGTCATTCTGACTGGTTTGAAGTGATATAGCATTGTGGTTTTGATTTGCATTTCCCTGACGGTTAGTACTATTGAGTACCTCTTCATGTGCCTGTTGGCCATCTCTGTGTCTTCTTTGGAAAAATGACTGTTTGAGTCTTCAGCCCATTTTTTAATCAGATTCTATTTTTTGGTATAGAGTTGTAAAAGCTTTTTGTATGTACTTTGGATATTAAGCCCTATCAGATCTGTCATTTTGCAAATATCTGCTCTCATTCAGTAGGTTGCCCTTCCATTGTATCAATGGTTTCCTTTGCTGTGGAAAATCTTTTTATTTTGATGTAGTCCCAATAGTTAATTTTTGCTTTTATTTCCCTTGCCTGAGGAGACATATTCATACATGTGGTGCTAAGGATGATGTCCAAAAGATTACTCCTATGTTTCTATTAGAAGTGTTATGGTTTTGGTGTCACATTTCAGTCTTTAGTGCACTTTGAGTTTATTTTTATGTATGGTATAAGAACACGGTCCAGTTTCATTCTATTGTACATAGCTGTCGAGTTTTCCCAACACCATTTTTTGAAGAGACTGTCTTTACTTGCATTGTTCATTTCCTTCATTACTGTAGATTAATTGACAATATAGATGTGGTTTTATTTCTGGGCTCTCCATCCTATCCATTGATGTATGTATATATTTTTGGGCCGGTACCAAACTCTTGTTATTATAACATCATATTGATTGATTTTTGAATATCGAATCAGGCTTGCCATCCTGGAATAAATCCCACCTGATTTTAGTGAATGATTTTTTTAATGTATTGTTAAATTTGGTTTGCTACTATTTTGTTGATGACTTTTGAATCTATGTTCATCAAAGATAAAGGGTATAGGTGTTTTTTGTTTGTTTTTTGTATTTGTCTGGTTTTAGTATCAGGGTAATGCTGGCCTCGTAGAATGAATTTGGAAGTTTCCCCTCCTCTTTTATTTTTTGCAATAGTGTGAGAAGAATAGGTATAAATTAATTCCCCATTACTTGTTTGATAGAATTCACCTGTGAAGCCCTCTGGTCCTAGATTATTCTTTGTTGAGAGTTTTTTGATTACCACATCAATTTTGTTACTAGTAATTAGTCTGCTCAAAATTCCTATTTCTTGCTGATTGAGTTTTAGAATGTTGTATGTTTCTAGGAATTTATTCATTTCTTCTAGGTTGTCCAATTTGTTGGCATGAAATTTTTCATAATATCTTCATAATTCTTGGTATTTCTTTGTATTTCTCCTTTATTTCTGATTTTATTTATTTCCGTACATGCTCTTTTTTTCTTAATGAGCCTGGTTAAAAGCTTACCCGTTTTGTTTATCTTTTCAAAGGATCAGCTCGTGATTCATTGATTTTTTTCTGTTGCTTTGCTGTAGTCTCTATTTAATTTATTTCCATTCCAAGTCTTTATTTCCTTCTTCTACTAGCTGTAGGCTTTGTTATCTTTTTCTAGCTTCTTTAGATATAAGTTAAGTTGCTTTTTTGAGATTTTTCTTGTTTCTTGAGATAGGCCTGTGGTGCTATAAACTTCCCTCTAAGAACTGCTTTTTCTGTGTCTCAAAGATTTTGAAACATTGTGTTTTCATTTTCATTTGTCTTTATGTATATGTTTTTTTATTTCCACTTTGATTTCTTCGTTGCCCATTGGTTATTTAGTAGTATGTCGTTTCACCTCCATGTGTTTATGTTTCCTTCCAGGTTTTTTCTTATAATTCATTTCTAGTTTCATATCATTGGGGTTGGAAAAGATGCTTGATACAATATCAGTCTTCTTAAATTTACTGAGACTTGTTTCATCCTAACATGATCTATGCTGGAGAATGTTTCATGTACACTTGAGAAGAATGTGTGTTCTGGTTTGGAAGGGAATGTTCTGTATAGATCTTTTAGGTCCAGCTAGTCTAATGTGTCCTATAAAGTCATTGTTTCCTTGTTGTTTTTCTGTCTGGATGATGTGTCCACTGATGTAACTGGGGTGTTAAAATGCCCTGCTCTTATTGTATTACTGTCAACTTCTCCCTTTATGTCTGTTAATATTTGTTTTATGGATTTAGGTGCTCTTACACTGGGTGCACAGAGATTTACAATTGTATATTCTCTTACTTGATTATTCCCTTTATCATTATGTAGTGCCCTGTTTTGTCTCTTGCTATAGTCTACTATTTCATATAAGTATTGCTACCCTCACTTTAATTAATTTATTTTTACCTCCATTTGTATGATGTATGTTTTTTCATCTCTTTGCTTCCAGTCTATATGTATCTTTGGTCTGAAATGAGTCTCTTCTCAGCAGATAGATGGGTCTTGTTTTTTGTTTTGTTTTTAAATCCATTCAGTAACCCTATGTCTTTTAATTGGAACAGTTATTCCATTTATATTTAAAGTAATTATTGGTAGGTATGTACTTACTGCCATTTTATGAATTGTTTTCTGGGGTTTTTTTTGTAGTTCCTCTGCTCTTTTCTTGCTCTCTTCTATTGTAGCTTGATGATTTTCCTTAATGTTAAGCTTAAATTCCTTTATTTTTAGTGTATCTTTTAGTGTCTTTATTTTTAGGGTATCAATTTCAGGGTTTTGATTTGTGGTTATCATTGGGTTCATATATAACACCTTGTGTGTATAAAGTCTACATTGAGTTGATGGTTGCTTAAGTTTGAACACATTCTAAAAGCATTACGTTTTTACACCTCCCTGCACATTTTATGTACATATTTTACATTGTTTTATCTTGTGTATCCCTTCACTAATTTTTGTTAGATATAATTGATTTTAGTATTTGTGTTTTAACTTCCATACTGGCTTTATAAGTGATTAGTCTACTATATTTACTGTATGTTTGTTTTGCATATAAATTTTTTTTTTTTCCTGCCAGAAATTTCTTGCTTCTAGTTATGGCCTTTTCTTTCTATTTATGCCTTTAATAATTGTTATAGGGCTGATTCAGTGGTTAGTAACCTCTTCAACTCTTGTTTCTCTGGGAAACTCTGTATCTCTCCTATTCTGTAGGAGAGAATGGGTAGAGTTGCTGGGTAGAATATTCTTGGTTGTAGGTTTTTTCCGCTTAGCACTTTGAATATATCAAAGTGGCCTACAGAGTTGCTGTTGAAAAACCATCTGATAGCCTTATGGGATTTCCCTTATATGTGGTTGTTTTCTTTTCTCTTGCTTTAAAAATTCTCCCTTTATCATTCCTTGCTGATTTTTTTAGTTATTAGGTGTCTTGGTGTGGACCTTCTTGGGTTTCCCTTTTAGGGACTTGGAGTCCCTAGAATCTGGGAGTCCAGAAGTAATAGAAGGTAACTTTCAGAAATCTAGAATGATCTCTTTGTATACCCATGAGGGAATCAAGGCCTAGAGAGGTCGACTGACTTTAACAATTGTGAAAGTTTCCAGAAGGTAATAAAAGCTTATGAATAATCTTGTAATATATTCTGATTAAAAAACTGAACTAGGAAAAAAATGTCTATTTCAGCTGCCTGAGGGAAAATAAGAGATGTGAATGCCTTTGTTAAAGTTCATCATATATGATAGTTTTACGATTTCAGTGTTGGTGTGAAAATGAGTAAGGAAACCTTAGTTTTCTAGCATTAAAAAATGTATATTACCACATATCTTCTAAAACTTTAGATTTAGTTCATTGTCCTTGGGGTAAAACAGTTCAGTATAGCAATAGGCAGATGACCATGATGCTATCAAACTTTTTTGACATTGATACTGTTATTAATGAGTAGTTAATTGAGGGTGATAAAAATTTCTCTCTTTTTACCTTTTTATCCCCTTAAAAACAAAAGTAATACTCCATTTTGGGTGGCAGCTTTTCTACCTCTGTGGAAAGAACTAGACTTTGATTAAGTATATTATACTATTGAAAAGTTTTATGTATGTGTGCCTATGTGCAAATGCATGCATATGTTTATATTTTCACGTTCACTAAAAACAACTTTGATGTCAAAATTTTTCTGTTCTTAATTATATATGTAGCCAATGCAGGTATAGTGTCTTAGAGTAAATATGTATAGTGTATATATAGTGTCACATTAGTAAATACGCATCATTTGTTAAAATTGTACTATGGTTATGTGTGGTACTTCTCTAAGCTTTGACTGACAAGATAATTTTACTGAAAGGGAATATATCAGATATTGACCATTTGGATTCACAAATAAAACTGAGACATCTAAAATAAAAGAATTTTAAAACCTCATTTTTGGAGAGCAAATAGAAATCTTTCCAGTTGGGGCTCTTGGGTGGCTCAGTTGGTTAAGCATCTGACTTTGGCTCAGGTCATGATCCCAGGGTCCTGGGATCGAGTCCCACATCGCGCTCCCTGCTCAGTGGGGAGTCTGCTTCTCCTTCTCCCTCTGCCCCTCCCCCATGCTTGTGCTCACTCACTCTCTCAAATAAATAAATAAAAATCTTTTAAAAAAAAAATCTTTCCAATGACTTCACTTAAGGTAGAAGTAATACGTACCAATATCTTTTCTTCTTTGGAAAAATAAAATGGAAAAATAAAAGTTACAGCATGGCCCCCATTTGTAAAGGGAGGCATAAATATGTCTGGCTTCAGCTCAAGTAAAGTTGCTATCTTGCAAGCTCTGGTTTTACTATGTTTCTTTTGGGTATCCCACAAAGGGAGTTGTTTATATACACTATGCCTAAAATAAATATTTACTCTTCATGAAATGCAACTCCCTTGGAAGCACAAACAAGCACCTGTATCACTGTATCATTCCTCTTGTCCAATTTGCAAAATTAAGGACTCTTAAGAGTATGTAATTATTTTCAGTACAATGTGATGTAACTGTGCCACCTTCATCAGCATTAATGAGTGCAGCACAGCTAATTCTTTACTTAGGGCACTGACTTGGAGTTCTATTGTGGGAAATGGCTCTACAACTAATAAATTAGACTTTCTGCAAGTTATACAACAGCTGAGAGTAGGCACCCTCTTCAGAAATCCTCAGGCCCAAATGATTTCTCTAATTGTACTAAACATTGAGAGAATTGCTCGGAATAGAGCTTTCCTATACCTTCAAAACTGCTTGGTAAGGGAGTAAAAAAGGAACAGAAAACACTATCTATTTTTTAATTTAAATCATGCTAGACAGAGTGTTGGAAAATAAGTAGACTGTTTTAAATCAAAAGTCATGGGGTAGAGTAAGAGATATTTTAGTTTCCTAAGGGGGGGCATAAAGGAGTGTCTAAGGGTTAGAGTATTTGCTCTTTGAAGAGGGTATGGAAGTCCTCATCCTATAGGAGAAAACTTCTAATGAACTTGTTTTACTTTCAGTGGGAAAGACAAAGTTTCCTGGCGTGACAAAAAATAGGAAACTTTTAAACATAATCTCATTAGTCTTTGAAGATTATTTACTTGATATCTGATATGTTACATTATCTAAAATGATCATTATATTAGAGTCTCACCCTGGAAACAAATGAATATAAAAAGGTTTGAATCCCTAAGGTCATCATCTATGACACAGTATAACAAAGGAGTTCCATATATAGTAAGACAGGACAGCATTTCCTGGACTCAACATCTGCGTGGTCATAGAAGGATTTTTCCCCAGGGAGAAATGTTTTTCTGTGAATGGGCAGTAACATGAAATATTTCAGATGAAATGGAGCTAGGTTTTTTGTTTGTTTGTTTTTTAGTAAGAATTAACTAGGTTTTTGTTAATACCTACTCATAGCAATCAGTGAAATTTTGGTTCCCCTTTCTGAGTAGCCCCTCTTGTTTGATGGTGATGGTGATTTTTATTTCCCAGTTTACTCCATGTTTTCATTAAAGCTTGATTATTGTGAGGCTATAATCAAGTCAAATTTCCTCCTCTTAGTAAGAAACAGCTCTTAATTCATCCCATATCTTTTGTTTTTTCCTCATTTAGCTTGTGTTCCTTCTCAAGACACTTCTTCAGGAACGCTAAGTGGGAGAGAAACTTTCTGAGCCCTTTCATGTCTGCAATATATTTTGTCTTCACATTTGAATAGTAATTTTCCTTGGCAAAAAATCCAGATAGAAAATAAATTTCCCTGAGTAATTTAAAGATGCTTTCAGTTGTCGCCTAGCATTCAGTTTTGCTGATGATAAATATGATTTTTGTCTGATTCTCATTCTTTTTGGTTATGTTGTTTTGTTTTTTGGAAGTCACTGGATCCTTTTAATCCTTGGGATTATAAAATATTATGTAAGTATTTGGGATTGGTTTTTTTTTTTTCAGTCATCCTGTTTGTAACTTACTAAGGCATTTCAGTACAAAGGCTCATATTTTTAACAGCTTTAGAAAATCATTACACTATTTCTTTGAAACACTTTTCCCTTGAACTTCTAGTCACATAGTGCTGAGTTCTTAGTCAATACCTATTACGTACTTCATCTACAGATACCAAATATTGATGGGTAACATATATTTATGGTTTAAAATATGTGGCAAATAATAAAATGCCAGGCCTAGGCATAACATATCAACATATCAATAATCAATATCAATAATACTTAAAGGTAAAAAAAATTAAATATACCAACTTAAAAAAAAAGATTTCCAGTGAGTTTAAAAAAATGACTAGCTTTGAAATCAAATCTGTAAGTATGTTGAAAGTCAAATGATGGGAGGAGATACACCATGCAACCATTAATAAAAAGCATAAGTGGCTACATTAATATCTAATAATGTAGACTTAAGGGTAAGTAAAATTACCAGAGACAAAGAAAAACATATGTAAAGATAAAAAGATCAAACTACCAGGAATGCATAATGATAATAAATAGGTTACCCACTAAACAACAGAGACTTCAAGTATGTGAAGCAAAAACTGATAGAGCTAAAAGGAAAAATTAACAAATTCACAATCCTATAGCTGAGGACTTTAACAATGTCCTTGCAACAGCTGTTGGAACCAGCCAGAAAATTAGCAAGTGCACAGAAGATCTGATCAACATAATCAACCAACAGTATCCAACTGAAATATACAGAACATTTCAGCCAACAACAGCAAGACATCTACCAAGGTAGATCATATTCTGGGCCATAAAACAAACCTCAATAAGCTTAAAAGAAATGAAATCATACAGGGTCTGTTCTCTGATCATTATGGAATTAAAGTAGAAATCTATAACAAAAAGACAGCTGTCAAATTTATAATTCTTTGGAAATTAAATACAACTTCTGAATAGTCCATGGATCAAAGAGGATGACTCAAATGAAATAAAACATAGAACTAAATGAAATGAAAAAGTCAGTATATCAAAATGTGCAGGGTAAATCTAAAGTAGTGTTCAGAGGCAAAGTAGATTTAAATTCTTACATTAGAAATGAAAAAAGGTCTCAAATCAGTAATCCAAGTTCCTATTTCAAGACACTAGAAAAAGGAGAGTAAAACAAACAAAAGACCTCAAAGCAAGCAGAAGGAAAGAATTAGTAAATGTAATAACAGAAATCTATGAAATTGAAAGTAGGAATATAATAAAATCAGTGAAACAAAAAGTTGATTCTTCAAAAATAAAAAAGTGGATAAAATTGTAGCAAGACTGACAACAATAAAAAGAACACAAATGACCAGTATTAGAAATAGAATAGGAAATAGCAGCCTAGATTCTAGAGCCGTTAAAAAGAAGGGAAACACTATGAACAACTTAATATTTATAAATTTGGTACATTAAACCAGGTACTTAAAAATCCAAACTACTAAAACTCATCTAAGTTTGAATAGAGAAACTGCATGGGTCTATAATCACTAAAGAAGTTGAATTTAGGCTCTTCCTGAAAAAAAAATTTCAAGGCCAACTTGTTTCTCTGGAGAGTTCTATTAAATATTTAAAGAAAAATAGTACCAACGTTATGTAATCACTTCCAGAAAATAGAAGAAAAGCACTTCCCAACTCATTTCATGAAGGTTAAGATCACCCTAATAACTTCACCAGAAGATAGTAAAAAAAAGACACTAGAGAACAGTATCTCTCATGAATATAGATACAAAAACTCTTAGGAAGATATTGACAAACAAAAATCCAATGATATGTAAAAATAATTATTGTGTTATTAGCAAGTGGGATTCATGCCAAGTATGCAAAGCTGGTACAACACTTGAAAATCAATGTGATTCCCTGTATCTACAATTAAAAGAAGGCAAAACCATATGATCATATCAAGTGACACACAGAAAAGCACTTGACAGAAATCCAACATCCGTTCATGACAGAACTCTCAGCAAATTAGGACTAGAAGGGAGTTACCTTAACTTGATGAAAAGCGTCTACAAAAAGACAACAGCTAACATCACAGTTATTTCTGAAAAATGAAATTTATAGGGGTAAAAATGAAATAGGCTGGGAGAATTTTATGTGATTTGTTGCTTCAGAGGCAATTATGTAGAGGCAATAAAATATATTAATAAATCTGAGTTGAAGAAACCTGCTTTATTAAAATTTCAATGATAGGAGCAACTGACAGCTTTGAATTACTTAGTGGTAAGAAATGATTAGGTGTCAGTATGATAACCTTTCCAGCAAGAGAGTGGTGTGGTTGGAACTGATAACTCTGATGCAACTCAAGAACAAATAGAAATTGATAAAAATCAACATAATCTACAAATTGGCTGTATTAACTGAGGCTCTTCCAGATTTTTGGTAAAACTAATTTATTTCATATGTTGACATAATAATACTCACTAGTACCTTTTGACCACCTGGCCACCATCCCATTCCTCTGTTCAGAGATAATCAGTTTGTTGTGATTTCTTTCCCATATATTATAAACATGTAAAAGTATATATGCATTGGGATATACATTTGCTTACACAAAAGGGGTCATACTAGAAACATTGTTTTGTAACATGCTTATTGACCTTAATATCTCATGCATCCCAGTGCCTACTGATGGACCTTATTCTTTTTTTTCTGCATGCTATTCCAGTGAATTTATTTAAATTGGTCCTCTATTGAACGTTTTTCCCAGCTTTATTGAGATATAATTGACATACAACATTGTGTAAGTTTAAGGTATGCATGTAATGTTTTGATATACATAAATACTGGGAAATGATTACTATAGTAAAGTTAGTTACTATGTCCATAGCCTTAAATTGTTGCCGTGTGTGTGTGTGTGTGTGTGTGTGTGTGGTGAGAACATTTACAATCTACTCTCTAGCAACTTTCAAGTATACAGTACAATGTTATTAACTATAGTCACCATGATGTACATTAGTATTGATGAACATTTATGTTGTGTTCAGATTTTTGTTTTGGGGACTAATGCTGCAATACATATCCTTGTCTATATGTGTCCTTATATTTGAGCATATCCTTGGAGGTGAGATCACTGTAAGTGGTAAGAATATTGATTAATAATACTGACTTTCAGAGGTTATAAAAATTCATTTCCTCACAAACATATGAGAATTCCTGTTTCTCTACATCTTCACTAATATTAGATATCGTCAAGTCTTTTTAATGTTTTCTATCTATAGATGAGAATAATATGCTGTTGCTTAATTTGTATTTCTCAGTTATGAGTGATGGTAGGCAATTTTTTTTACAGGTTAATAACTTGTTTGTGAAACATCTTCATATACTTTGCCCATTTTTCTATGGTGAGAATTAATCTAACTTATAAAAGTTAATTAAATATTAAAGAAAAAGTCTTTTGTTTGACATAGGTGATAAAATATTTTTCTTTCTGATCCCTGGACTATTTTGAATTTTGTAGGAGTTTTACTTGGGGAAACATAGAACTTAAAAAAAAGTGTTTTTAGTTAAATTTATTACTCCTTATTTCCAGGATGTTATGGTTTTGTGTCAGCTTTAGAAAATTTTATCCCTACAAAATTATTTTTATTTTTATTTATTTATTTATTTTTAAAGATTTTATTATTTGACAGAGAGACACAGTGAAAGAGGGAACACAAGCAGGGGGAGTAGAAGAGGGAGAAGCAGGCTTCCTGCAGAGCAGGGAGCCCGATGCGGGGCTCGATTCCAGGACCCTGGGATCATGACCTGAGCCGAAGGCAGACGCTTAATGACTAAGCCACCCAGGCACCCCCCTACAAAAGTATTTTTAAAATTAACCTGAACATTCTTCTAGTATTTAGTTGGTTTTTTCTCCATTTTAAATTTGGTATATCACGAATTTATTCTGTATAAAGAGGGAAGTAGGGCCTAGCCTGACCCTTATGGTAATATTCTCTGCCAGGAGTACAAAAACATACATGACAACTCACATTTTTTCCTCGTTAATTTAAAAATATACCTTTATCATGCACATTTTCGTATGTATTTCTGGATACCCTGTTTCATTCCAGTGGTCTGCTCTCTTCATTTCTGTATTGTACAACCACGGGAGCTTTATAGCATGCTTGACATAGTGTAGCAATAATCTCTTCATTAATTGCCTCTTTTCAGATATTTTTCGTGGTTATTGGCACATTTACATTCAAATCAACTTTATGGTCATTTTAACAAATTATACAAATTAGCCTGTTTGTAGCTTGATTGAAAGTACATGAATATAAGATCAACTTAGAAAAATTATCATCTAAACATGAATAAATTTATTCCTAAAGGTTTAAAACATTTTTATTGATACAAAAATGAGAATTTTTTCATATTATTTTCTATCAGTTTTTTGTTTGTATTTAGGAAATCTGAATATACTATGCACATTGCTACTATGTCATCAAAAAATATTAGGAACAACAAAAATTATTTTAAATTATATCTAAAAATGTATTCATTGAACAAAATAAAATCAAATACACATATGACACTGTGTGCAATCAGATGTACAAATGTTTTGGGGATCAAAATAAATGTTTTATGAAGTCCCTCTGAAATTCCAGGATTCTCTGATTAGTAGTTTTTCAAATGAAGTACTTCACTATACTTC
>NW_022589709.1:60593076-60617513 GCF_004348235.1 Phoca vitulina
AGCATTTCTATCTCTGGCACCTGACTCGGTGTGTAGTCTCCAAACCCAGCAGATCCCTGCGGTGCGCTCCCGTGCTGCTCCTCTCGGGGGAGGAAGGGGAGTGTCCCTGGATCTGCCACTTGTTGGGTCCCTGCTGGAGGAGCAGTGGCCCGACTGTGCTGCGGATCACGGTTTATGGCAACCCTGAGCTGAGAGCCTGTGCCTTGGCTCCGTCTCTGCAGCCGGCTTCTCTGCTCCGATCCCCGGGAGCTCTGCCGCACTCAGGCACCCCCGGTCTTTCTGTGACCCCGAGGGTCCTGAGACCACCCTGTCCCGTGAGGGTTCCACCCCCCGCTTAGCCACTGGAGCGACGTCCCTCAGCGGAGCAGACTTCTAAAAGTTCCGATTTTGTGCTCAGTGGCTCTATCACTTGCCGGTAGCGGCTGACGGAGGCCCCCTCCCCCGCCGTCTATCCTCCCAAATATCGCCTCGGATTCACTTCTCCGCACGTCCTACCTTCCAGAAAGTGGTTGCTTTTCTGTTCAGAGAGTTGCTGCTATTCTTTTCTTTGATCTCCTGCTGAGTTCATAGGTGTTCAGAATGGTTTGATCCCTATCCAGCTGAATTCCTGGGTCCAGACGAAATTTAGGTCTCCTACTCCTCTGCTATCTTGCTCCCCCCACCTCACTATACTTCATTTTTATTTATTTGTTTTTATTCTGATAAGTGTACTCTTTAATCCCCATCATCTGTCTCACCCATCACCCACCCACCTTCCCTCTGGTGATCATTAGTTCTCTATAGTTAAGAGTCTCTTTCTTGTTTTGTCTTTCTCTCTCTCTCTTTTTCCCCTTTGCTCATTTTTGTTGCTTAAATTCCACATATGAGTGAGTGCATATGGTATTTGTCTTTCTCTGACTTACTTTGTTTAGCACTGTACTCTCTAGCTTTATCCATGTTGTTGCAAATGCAAGATTTCATTTTTTATGGCTGAATAATACTCCATTGTGTGTGTGTCTATGTGTGTAGGTAGGTAGGGTGTGTGTGCCACATCTTTGTCCATTCATCTGTTAATCTGTCAATGGACACTTGGGCTGCTTCCATAATTTTGGTTATTGTAAACAATGCTGCAATAAACATAGGGGAACATAGATCTTTTCAAATTAGTGTTTTTGTATTCTTTGGGTAAATACCCAAATATCCAGTAGTGGAATTACTGGATAGTAGGGTAGTTCTGTTTTTAATTTTTTGAGGAACTCTATACCATTTTCCACAGTGGCTGCCCCAGTTTGCATTCCCACCAGCAGTGCAACACGGTTCCTTTTTTTTTCCACATCCTTGCCAATATTTGTTTTTTCTTGTGTTTCTGACTTAAGCCTTTCTGACAGGTGTAAGGCGATACCTCACTGTAGTTTTGATTTGCATTTCCCTGGTGATGAGTGATGTTGAACATCTTTTTATGTGTGTGTTGGCCATCTCTATGTCTTCTTTGGAGAAGTGTCTGTTCATATCCTCTGCCCATTTTTTAGTTGGATTGTGGTTTTTTGGTGTTGTATCTGTTCTTTATATAATTTAGATATAACCCCTTCAAAATATGTCATTTGCAAATATCTTCTCCTGTTCCATAGGTTGCCTTTTAGTTTTGTTGATTGTTTCCTTCGCTGTGCAAGAGCTTTTTATTTTGATGAAGTCCCAATAGTTTATTTTTGCTTTCATTTCTCTTGCCTGAGGAGACCTATCTAGAAAAGTGTTGCCATGGTCGACATCTTTTAGGATTTTTATGGTTTCAGGTCTCACATACAGGTCTTTGATCGGTTTTGAGTTTATTTTTGTGTATGGTATAAGAAAGCGGTCCGGTTTCATTCTTTTGCATGTCACTGTCCAGTTTTCCCAACATCATTTGATGAAGAGACTATCTTTTTATCATTGGATAGTCTTTCTTCCTTAAAGATTAATTGACCATATATTTGTGGTTTTATTTCTGGGTTTTCTATTCTATTCCATTGATCTATGTATCTTTTTTTATGTCAGTACCATATTGTTTTAATTACTACTATTTTGTAATATAACTTGAAATCTGGAATTGTGATACCTCCAGTTTTGTTTTTCAAGATAGCTTTAGCTATTCAAGGTCTTTTGTGGTTCCATACAACTTTTAGGATTTTTTGTTCTAGTTTTTGAAAAATGCTCTTGATATTTTGATAGGGATTTGCATTAAATTTGAAGATTGCTTTTGGTGGTATAGACATCATAATGATATTTGTTCTTCCAACCCATGAGCATGGAATGTCTTTCCATTTCTTAGTGTTGTGTTGAATTTCTTTAGTGTTTCATAGTTTTTAGAGTACAGGTCTTCCACCCCTTTGGTTAGGTTTGTATACTTCATTTTATCTTCCAAAATTATATTTCTTTGGTTGAATAATATACAACTCTTTATTTCATTGATACAGAAATGACTTAAGTTGTTGCAATACTTCTCAAAGTAATAGTTTTAATAGCTATTATATTTTGAAGGCTTAGAAGCTATAGGCCATACACTGCCTAAGGATTTTAAAACTAACATTTATTATTTCAGTAATCTCATGAAATAGCTGTCATTATTTTCCATTTCTTAAGAGGAGAAAACTTGGTAAGATAGGTAAAGTAACTTGCTAAAAGTTACTCAACTGATAATTGGCAAAGTTGATGATTGAATGTAGGTCTATTTGAGATGAAAGTCAACACAGTAAGCATTAGAGACATCATCTCCTTTACAAAATTCATTAAGAGTAAGCATCTTGAGGTATGGAAATAAATAAAAAGAAATGGATTCCTGAGTGGTGATGAGTAGCACAGGTTGGCAGAGAAATCCCAAACTCAGTACAAGAAGTTGCCAAGAAAATGATATGCAATGCCAGTGTATAAATTTTGTTCTGCTTCCATAGAACACATCTTCCTTGGGTAGCTGTTGGGTGAACAGAGGTCACAGTGAGAGACAGAACTTAGACCTCCTCCTGAAGGATGCTCTGCAATAGATGGAGTTGTACCTGGAAACTGGGTACTTGGAGGAGAGCAAATATCCTCTTCGTGGTGAATATCAGATGGAAAGTTGAAGTCAAAATTTTCTAACCTCAGTGTAACCTACTGCCTAGCAACAACAGTCTTTAATTCACTTTTTTCCTTTGGCCTATTTTCCTGACAGGTAGTTGTTGGGTTTTTTTTGTTTTTTGTTTTTTTTTAATTTACTGATTGTAATTTGTGTTGAACTCCAGAGACACTGTTTCTGAGAGTTTCGCTTGAGTTCACTCATTCATTTTAAAGATGATGTAAAGAATGGCTTGGTTTCAAAATAAATATGTTCTTTTATGAAGAATTTACTCAAAGTAAATAGTGTGTTGAACGCTTCTTTATCCAGGAAATACACATCTTATTTATGGATCAGTTCCACAATTATTTGTTTATTTTTTTCTCAGGAATAAAAAAGTGAATTTGGCATTTGAATACCCTGAAGAATGATTTATACATTCTAACCTGAGGCAGACAAAACACAGGTGGATTTAGTGTAATTGCTGATTAAAGCTTTCCTACACACTTTAATTAAAACCAAAAAAGTGAGGAGAAAAGAAAAAAAACTCATTTCTTCAATTTCTGGGACTTTTCTGTATAGAGGAGAGGAATCACATAAAATGAGAAAAATAGCTGGATGAAATTCATTTTCCTTTTTCAGACTTAACCAATGCTTTAAAATACCGTGTTTTTCATAGGTTGAGAATCTGAAATTACTTCTTAGCTGTATTTTTTGGCATTGAACACTTATTTAGAGAATAGTTATGATGAACCAATTGTATGTCACATTTTAGAGTCTGCACAGCTGTTGTAGAATCCGTTCTAAAGGAAAAATTCAAGTGGACCATCAGGAGGCTATAGGTGAATATCAGGCTATCCATTTTCTAAAGTTTTTCCCACTCACTTCGAGTCATCTAAGGACGGGAATTGTGAATATCACTTGAATCTGAGAACACAGTGTTGAGATTAGAGTGCATTAAACATAATTTTATACCAAGGCAGTAGTCTATAAAGCTAGTTTTGATAAGAGAGGAAGAGCGGAATAGGGGGAGAAGGGAAGGAGAGTAGAGAGGGAGAGAGGTAGGGAGATTGAGATTTTTCAAGACCAGCTGGCAATCATGGTACTTCCATGATTCTTCCATGGCACTTCCATAGAAATCTGTGGAAACACAGAAGAGGAAAAGGTCACAATGGGGATTCAGTCTCTTTTTTCCTACCATCAAAATCTTTCAATCACACATTATCCCCAAACAAATTCATATGTCTTCTTAGAGATGACCTGCAAACAATATGTGAAAATAAGCATCTTAGTTAAAAGAACAGAACAATCACCCTAAAGGACTGTATAGATGACTGTTGGACTCAGTTTACTAAATGATACTAAGATTTAGGGTTTTTTCCTCCTTACCCCATTCCCACAAGTGGGTGTGGGTTTGTGAGTTTAGAATTAGAAATCATTTTTAAAGCTATCTTTTCTTTGTACATCTCAATATAGTGGGTGTCATTTGCAAAGCTGACTCTTCATCAACATTTGGTTAGTGTTTTTGTTTTCTGTTCTTTGAGTGTGACCTACCAGATGCTCTAAGTGAGGTTCTAAAAGCCCTTTCTAGTAATATGTTCATTGTACAGATTCCGAATGATAATTCAGTTAAGAGAATTCCTTCTAAATCATTTGAATGTGCGCCAGTGTGCAGCTAATGTGCACGTATCCTGAATTGTCTGAGAGGAACCCTCAGTCTGCCTCTGAGGTGGAGGATCTCCGTTGAGTTAGCAGACGGTGGCAGAGCCATTCCGGGTGGAGCACAAGTTATGACTCTGTTTTCGAAGTTACTTGGAAGACTAGAAAATAGACAAGTAATAGTTATATGAAGTTACTATCTTATTTTCATTTATAAAAATAAGATAAAAGTTATATGACAAACATCTTGAACTTTGCTCTTGTTAACTGAACCCTGTTTAAGGTAGGCTTGTAGAGCATCATGTGGTCCAAGTTATATTAAAAAGTATTGGGGCAAACAAGTCAGGCTGTGGTACTGTTGAATCTACATTTTTATGCAAGTGCAGATGATTATATCCTAAAATAGGGTTCTGTTTAATTGTGGGGAGTGATTCAGGCTCAGGGGGTCCATTATATTTGGGGTCAGATTGTCCTTAGTGTATGCTGTAGGTAGTCAGTCTAAGCTGGGGAAATCAGTGTTCCCAACTGTTTTTAGAACAGAGAAACAAGGTATTAAGAAGCAGGAGAATTATGGCAAGTAGCAGGACGCCCAATTCCAGACAGAGATTCAGAAGCATTAATCTAAGAGGTGAGCAGAAGCCCATAGTCTTGGGAAAATTCAGATAAGAAGCAAATTAACAAGGCACAGAGAAACCAAGAGAATTCATTTTCTCTAACTAGTACATAAAGTAGAGCCCGTTAATTATAAATGAGAAACAAAATGACTTGGAATTTTAGCCCAGCTATTATACTTAAATATCTCCAGCCTAAGGTCAGGTGCACTCAAAAAGGTCAGGTTGAATTGGGTTTTCCCTGGAAACTTAAGCAGAAAAATACACTTTGGGGAAGAAGTATGTTTTCATGTGTTTCAACATCTTGGTGCCCAACTAGTTGACTAATTCCATGTCTTTGTACAGTTCTCCTCATTTCTTTATCAAGATTTCTTTAGAAACTCTGTCATGTTGATTACATAGAGTATACTACCATTTTTAAAGTTATTTTTAAATATTATGTATTGATAACCTGTACTTAACCCTTGAGATCTCTATATACCTCACACCTTCTACTATACATTCAGAACTTCTTCCTCTGATAAGTTGCATTTAAAACTTGGCTTTAAAGTCTGATTTGTGTAGGGGCCTAGAAAAAAAAAGTGTATATAAATTTGCCACATTTTTCACCAGCATTGGGCATTATTGTTCCAATAATGTTATAATAGGTAAAATTACATTTAGTTATTGTAACTTTCATATCTTTGATAAGTTAAAATGAATATTCATCATATGCATGTATTGGTTGGATGTACTCTTAAACTCTATTCTAGTCATTTGTCCATTTAACTCCTGAGGTTTTATGTTTTCCACATTAACTTATTATTTTATTGCAGTAAAACTACTTCCTGTTTATTCATCCCTTGGATTTGTCTCTGATTGAATTGAGTAAATATTTAATAAAGGACTATAGAGTTCAAAATTAATTAAACCAGGAAATGTACTTGAATTCCATTTCACAGCATTCTGAGTTTAACAACTTTGTGTTTCAGCAGTTTATCTGAAGATGAACACAACTGACTGACTGAAACACTCTGTAATTCTGATCTTTAACCACCTAAAAGCCAAGAAAGCAAGTCCTTTCACTCTCAGAAAAAAAAAAATAATAGAAATTTAGAAATTGTGTGGAAATGATCTTTTTTTGCTCTATTTTCATAAAACATAGATCACTTCTGATTGATTAATGAGACCGTATTAACAAGAAAATATTATGAGCACATAGTCATGTCATTATAAGAAAGAATATAGATTGTGTATGTAATGTGGTACCAACTACAAAAAGCCTAAAAGGAAATCTTCAAATGTTACACATTATCTCTAAATAATGGAATTACATGTGATTTTAGAATAATCTTCTTTACATTTTTATAATTCCCAAAATTTTTACAATGACCACTTACTATTTTGGTATACATAAAAATGATATTCATAGCAAATATCCATTCAAACAGTCAGAAAGTCATGCCTTCAGGGCACCTGGGTAGCTCAGTCAGTTAAGCATCTGCCTTCAGCTCAGGTCATGATCCTGGAGTCCTGGGATGGAGCCCCACATCAGGCTCCCTGCTCAGCAGGGAGTCTGCTTCTCCCTCTCCCTCTGCCCCTTCCCCCCATTCTTGCTCTCTCTCTCCCTCCCTCTCTCTCTCTCTCTCTTTCTCTCTCAAATAAAAATATCTTTAAAAAAAATTCATTGCCTTCATTGTTTAATTATTTTTATAATAACTGCCTTGGTCTTTCCCAATTATTTTTATGGCTATGCAAATCTAAATCTATCTAGCCTGAGTACCCAAACTCCCTTTAAACTACCAAGATGACAGATTTTCTCTATTTTTTCTGTAACTGTTTATAAGGATAGTGCTGGAATTTATTTGTTTACATTCATTTGTCAGTATTTGAAGTGGTTGTCAGGAAGAGGCTGATAATATTGGGGATGAGGAAACAGGGCATAGTCAATTAGAGCTATATTTTTAAGTACGTGCATTATTTTTCTTAAGTATACATGCTATTTATGTTAAATTGTTAAAATGGAAGATGGGGCAAAAGTAATACTCCTCAATGAAACTATTCTTTGTAATCTTACTCTTCAGCATGAACGAATTTATATTTAAACACAAAAATGTGAGTGCCTCTTAAATAGAGAGCAGCTATTCAGCAATACCTTATCTTCACTTTAATATCTTCTGCAGATTTTGTAGGCTGAATGAGTTCTGGCACAGAATTTTCATTATAGAATTTATATTTCAACAAAGTTTGTATGTCGAAACCCACACCACTTAGGAGAAAAGTAACTTATAGAGAGCTTTTTAAAAATGTAGATTTGAAATGAGTGTGATTAAACTTCTCATTAACTGTTATCTGGATATTTGAAATTCCTCTAATGTCACAGAGTAGGAGTATTTTAAGCTTTGTGTGTGTGTATTTTTCAATGATTACTAAGACTATGGAGTTTCAGAGTAGACAGAGCCCAGAATAGTGAAATGACCTGCTAAAGGTACCGCAGTATCTTCTTTTAGACATTGATTTGTAGTGACAATTGTTTATCAGTTATCCTCCCCAACACAAATGAGAACCTAGTAATAGCTACTCTACATGATTCCTTCTTGCTCAAGTTTTTCCCTTACTACTTACTGACTTTAACCTCCTAAAACGATACATTTTAGCAACAAATCTTCCATTAAGTAAGCATTTTTTCTTCTTTTTGAATTGTATATACTTTGGAAAATATGAAGCTAGGGGATCGCAGGAAAATGTGACAATTATAAATAAAAAATACTATACACTTAGGCACACATATAAACAAATCCCTATCAAATGTAGATCATATTTCTTTTGCATGGGAATTGTACACTAGTCCAATTTAGATGTTACAGAAGTTTTTTATCTTTAAGGATTATGAAACCTCTTTGAACACTTCTGTTAAGGCAAGGCTACAGAAACTAATTATGGAATGCATAGGATAGGAAGAGTAAGAATAAGATATAGTAAAACATAGATTTCTTTAAAGATTTTCTTTTCATACTCCTGCTTTCAGAAAATTGTACTATTTTACTTTATTTTTGCCAGTTGAAATGGAAATTTCCAGAGATTATTAATTTAATTATTTACCTAAAACATTAATATTGAGGCAGCAAATGATAAAAAATAAGGTTTATCGTGAATGATAACACAGGTACTTGTTTTATCATTTATACTGCTTTATCTTCTTTGTCAAGTTCCTTCGTACTTCCAAGCCTCAGATCTACATATCTCTATGCTCTTATTATTAATGCTAGTTCATCTGCTCACATTTGCAACAGTTCATGAAATCTGTAGTCGGAGCTCTGATATTATTCCTCGTTCCACCTACAACTCAAATCCTCATCTTTATTGACGTTTCTCTTGGGCTTAGGTATGTAGAACAGGAAAATTAACATGTTTAAAACTAAGCTCATGAACTGTTCTTCCAGACAGCTACCTTTCCTTAATATCCTCACCACTGCAGTATATTATTAACATCTTCCAATTTCCCCTATTCTATGTGTGTTCTCCTCTTTGGTCAGGATTTATGTGGTGTTCTCTGGGCAATGTAGTCTTCCTTTTAAGAGGATGTGAGAGTTTCTTTTGGATAAGTTATGCTGCAGTAGAGCTAGCTACCAGACAGGGGAATCGCTGACATGTGTTTCTTCAAGTATTTTACTGCCTAATGTGCACCAGGCATGTGGCTGGTTCTAGGTCATAATAAAGGACATAGGATGAATCCAGATTCTGTCCCTCTTAGAATGGACAGCCTTGAGAAGACATAAGTACATCAGTACATAATTATAGTCTTTGAAAAGAGCTATGAAGAAGATGTGTAGGGTGCTAGAAAGACCTACACCACAGGAGTAAAAACCAGATTTGGAAGTCAGTAAATAGTGCTGCTTTCAATTTGTGTGGCTCTGGACCATATCTCTGCAGTTTCTGGATTTCTCGTTGCTTTTCTGATACTATTTTTCTCATATTTCTAAAAAATCTTGGCCTTCTACAATTGGAAACAAATAAAAGTGGGTTTAATGGTTTCTTAATAAAAAGCTCACTTCAGAAATCAGTTTGGCTAGAGGGTCTTGTCAGCATAATTGCAAGTTAGGAGCTGAGTATGCATTGAGGGAAAGTCCGTGTGTATATACCTCTTTGACTCATATCCATCCTAGAATTATTTCCACCTGTCACTGTTGAAGTAGTTTCTCCAGGCCATTAAATAATAGTGTACAACCCTTTCTTCACTTCCTGATAACAGATTTCTTTCTTGTTTCCTGGGGCTGGGCTCAGAATAGAATCTTGGATTTCATGGTGTGTGTGTGCGCGCGCGTGCAGGGGTACTAAACAGTTCATGTAAGTATAATGAAGATATACTGAGTGTCAAGTGCAGATGAACTTGACTTTGTACAATAGTTTTTTTTATTGGTAAGAAGACTGAGATACTTTGATAGCTAAAAGGAATTTTTGTGTGTAAAAGAAGTTGCTAAATACCTTAGGCTAACTGAGACACTAACAAAGTGACAATTTGATATTTCAGAAATAGTACCAATTGGAGGCAGAATTAAAATCTGGATGAAGTGTCAGTGCAACAGCATTTTTCTTTCAAGTTTATATGGCTTTCTTTATGATGTGGGGGCTTAGTTTTTTAATTCATAAACTAGAGAGAATATATTCTGTAACTACATCCTAGGGTTGGTGGCAGGTTTAAAAAAATGTTGAATGTAAAGTAACTTTAAAGTTAGAAATAATTAGATAAGCCAAAATTAAAACTATGATGATAATTATACATTGGACTATAAAGACAAGTATATCCATACATTTAAATAGATCAAAATCATGGAACACTACATCAAAAACTAATGATGTAATGTATGGTGATTAACATAACATAATAAAATTTTTAAAAATCATATAGGACACATTTTCTGAGCACAGTGGAATTAAACTAAAAGTCACTGAAAATAAATCACAGTTAAAGTAAATAATGACTAAAATTAAGTAATTCATTTGTAAAGAATCTATGGGCTATGAGTGAAATAATAAGAGAGATAATGAAAGCAGTACCTACTGGGAAACCTACAACTCTAAATGCTTATGTTAGGAAAGAAGATATAACATCCGTGACCTAAGGCTCCATCTTATAAAGCTATAAAGACAAAGCAAAGTAAAGCTTGAGTCAGTAGAAAAAAATAAGTGCAGAAATCATCATCAGCATCAACAAAAAACCTGCCAGGTAATAAAGAAAATTAACAGAGGCAAAAAAATTAATCAAATTGACAAATATGTAGCCGGACTGATTATGAAAAATAAGAGAGAAAAGAGAAACTACTAATATGAGGCATACAAAAGGACTTATTACCACAGATTCTACAGAGATTAAAAGGATTATATGAGATTGCATTTAAAACTTTATAAAAACAAACTTGACAACATAGATAAAATGGAAAAATTTATTGAAAAATTAACACAAGAAATTGCTAAAAAAAAATAAACTGCTGCAGTCTGAATAGTTGTGGTTCAATGAAAGAAATGGAATTTTTTATCAACTCCTCCAAAACACATTTAAGTAAGAAATAACACCAATCTTGTGCAAAAATTTTATAAAAGGAGGATAGATCACTGCTCTCCTTGTTTGTGAGTCCAGCACAAAGTGACAAAATAATTACAAAAAAAATTAAGACCAAGATTCCTCATGAGTATAAACAAAAGATTCCTTAATGAATTGTTAGTATTTGAAGTCCAAATATATCATGACCAAGTAGGGTTTATCCTAAGAATATAGGAGTGGTTTGGTCTCTTAAAATTACTCAATGTAATTTACTATATTAATAGATTAAAGGAGGAAAAAAAGTACATGTTCATTTCAGATGTAAAAAATAATTCAAAAGCAATATATAGGCATTCATTATTAAAATGCTCAGCAAATTAATAATAGGAGTTAATTTTTTCAAAAAATAGAGCTCCTTCCAGTTTGCAGCCCAGCTTATATTAAAGAGGGCACGTATTGTGATGAGCATTGGGTGCTACGTCAGAAACTAATGATGTACTATACAGTGGCTGACTGAACATAAAAAAAAAAAAAAGAACATGGAAATTGCCACTGAATTGTAATAGCAGGTAAAAAGCTGAACAGACTGAAAATCAGCAGTGCTTCTTAGGTCTGTCAGAGATATTAGGTCACCAGGAAAACTTCTGTTCCCAAAATTGAAGAGACAGACAGGTAGATGCAAGAATCATAATATATAGGAGTGTAAACCCCTTAACAGAAATCTGCTTGGAGGCCAGTACTAAGGCAGGAAAACCTAAACTATTATTGACTAATTGCTGAAGGCTCAATATATGCGAGTCTGAGAGTTAAAACCTCGAAGGGAGCCCACTGATACAGGGACCACCACTTATTTGTGAGTTTCACTTCCTGAGACCTGTCAGGTTTTCACAGTGAAGATAATAATAATAATAATATATAATTATATATATATATTATTACTACACCTAAACATATATTCAAATTGTAAAAAAATCAAAGGTAAAATATATAATTATTATAGTTATATAATAATAATAATTATTATTATTCCCTTGTGCTCTGGCATGGGGAGGGAAAGACTAACTATTTTGAAATACATGAAATATTCTGTCCTTCTAAACAAGGTCTGCCTTAAAGAGAAACTTATTTACCAGAGCCCAGAGCCTAACCAACCTGGGGGGAAGAAAAATATCCAACTCCAACCCACCCTAGATTTATGCATTGTGAAAGGGAAATATTCATTTCCAACCCCCTCTAGCCAACTTGTCTCCCTTGCCAGTGCGGTGGGGGGTGGGGGGTGAAAAAAACTGAGAAGAACTTTTAAACATTACAGCCAAGGGACACAGGTTCACACAATGACTGAGATTTAATCATGGGACAGAATGCTTCCCTTCCCACACTCATCTTACCACCACACCACTAAAGACCTATTTATCTCAGTTTCTTTTACCTAGTACATCGTGTCTGTATTCCAACCAAAATCTACAAGGCATACTAAAAGGCAAAAACTAGTTTGTAGTGACAAAAAAAGCAAACTAGAGTCCATAGTCTCTCATGGTTCGTCTCCCCCACCAATTCCCACCCCTTCATTTCTCCCTTCCTACTATCTTCTTTTTTTTTTAACATATAATGTATTATTTGTTTCAGAGGTACAGGTCTGTGATTCAAGTCTTACACGATTCACAGCGCTCACCATAGCACATAGCCTCCCCAATGTCTATCACCCAGCCACCCCATCCCTCCCACCCCCCACCACTCCAGCAACCCTCAGTTTGTTTCCTGAGATTAAGAATTCCTCATATCAGTGAGATTATATGATACATGTCTTTCTCTGATTGACTTATTTCACTCAGCATAATACCCTCCAGTTCCATCCATGTCATTACAAATGGCAAGATCTCATTCCTTTTGATGGCTGCATAATATTCCATTGTATAAATATATATATATATATATATATATACACCACACCTTCTTTATCCATTCATCTGTCGATGGACATCTTGACTCTTTCCATAGTTTTACTATTGTGGAACACTACATCAAAAACTAATGATGTAATGTATGGTGATTAACATAACATAATAAAATAAAATAAAATAAGAGAAAAGAAAAGAAAAAAAAAGCAAACTAGACCCAGATATGGCAGGGATGTTGGAATTAGCAGACTGAAAATTTAAAACAACTACGATAGGTGTGCTAAGGGCACTAGTGGATAAAGTAGACAGGATGCAAGGACAGAGAGTCAAATGTAAGCAGAGAATTGTCCAAGAAAAAATGAAAAAGAAATTTTGGACATCAGAAGCACTGTAATAGAAATGAAGAATGCCTTTGATGAGCTCATTAGAAGATTGGACATGGCTGAGGAAAAAAAAAATCCATAATCTTGAGAATACATCAATAAAAACTTCCAAAACTGAAAAGCAAAGAGAAAAGAGACTGAAAAACAAAAACAAAACCCAGAATATTCAAGAACTGTGGGACAACTACAAAAGGTGTAATGTGTAAATGGAATATCAGGAGAAAGAAACAGACAAAAATTTTTTTGAAGCAATAATGATTGAGAGTTTCCCAAAATGAAAGACACCAAACCAAAGACTTAGAAACTGTGGAAAACACCGAGCAGGATAAATGCCAATAACAAAACCGAAAAACTACACCTAAACATATATTCAAATTGCAGAAAATCAAAGATAAATTAAAAACTTGAAAGAAAATAGAGGAAATAACAGTATCTATAGAGGAACAAGGAAAAGAATTACACAGCACTTCTCAGGAAACCAGGCAAACAAAAAGGGAATAGAGTGAAATACTTAAAGTGTTGGGGGAAAAAAACACTAACATGAAATTCTATGTCTTGCAAATTATCCTTTAATACTAAAGAAGTAAAGACACTCTGACAAACAAAATTGAGGGAATTGGTTGCCACTAAATTTGTTATTTCTGCCTTGCAAGAAATGTTAAAAGAAGTTCTTCAAAGAGAAGGAAATGCGAAGATGAAATAAAAATGTTTATTTTTCTTACTCTTAATCTAGCGATAAATTTGTTTTAATTCATAACAGTACCAATGTATTTGATGATGATAGCTTATTCATAAGTTAAAGGAAATATAGTAATGGCAAAAATAGGGAGGGAGGGATTAGGAATACTTTGTTATTTTAAGTCACTTACACTACCTGTGGAGGGGTAGAGTATTGTCTGAAAGTGAATTTGACAAATGTACAATTTGTCATTGTACATTTATATTGCAAATTCTAGGACAACAACTAACAAAAGTGAAAAAGTAATTTTTTCAATTTTGTGAAGAAGGAGAGACAATATAATCATACAAAATGTTCACTTGAAACCAGAAAATGTAGAAAAGAGTGAAAGAAAAAACAAAAAGAAAAAGAGTACAAGAAAAAAGAGAACAGTACAACAAATAAAAAACAGAAATAAGATATATATGTATCTAAATACTTCAATAATCACTTGAATCACCAATTATAAGACAGAGATTTTCAGAGTGGATAAAAAAACAAGATCCAGTTCTTTGTTGTTCACAAGACACCCACTTTCAATATAAAGACACATGTAGATAAAAGTAAAAGAATGGAGAAAGATGTACCATGGTAACACTAATTAAAAGAAAGCTGGAATAGTTATATTAATTACAGACAGCAAATATTAGAGCAAAGAAAACCATCAGGGGTAAAGAAAGGCACTACCCACTGAGAAATGAGTCCATTCTCCAAAAAGATAAAGCAGTTGTTAATAACAATACACCTAACAACAGAAAGTCAGAATATATAAGGTAAAAACTGATAGAACTACAAGATGGGATAGATGAATCTAATGCTGTAGTTGGAAACTTCACCACTCTGTAAGTAATGGACAGATCCAGAAGGCAGAGCATCAGTAGGTACATAGTTGAACTCAACAACACCATCAATCAATTATAAATGATACATAGAGAATACTTCATTCAAAAATAGTAGATTGCCCATTTACCAAGAGAGACCATGTTCTAAGCCATGAAACACCCTTTAAATAATTTAAAGGAACATAAATTATATAATGTACACTTTTAGACCACAGTTGGAGAACTGTTTTTTGTTTTGTTTTGTTTTGTTTTGTTTTTCCCCCCTTGTCTGAGTTCTTCTTTTTCCTTTTGTTGGACCTGAATAATACTAAGAGGCCTTTGATCTGATTTTTCCACGGTAGTCTTCCCACCATTTTAGTCCCCCTTTTTCTCTGAATCCATATTTTCCACAAAACTTCTGAATCTGCTCAATATTAGTTGCCTCTGCTAACAGTGACTTTACCAAGTGGGTACATTTTTTATATAGTTTTCACATCAAGCAGTTTTCTCAAGAGGATTAAAAGCAGAAAACATCACTTGTTTTGTTGACAAATTTAATATACTTGGCATAGCTGGTTGATAAGTTATTGAACTAGAGGCTATCTTTATATTTAATGTTTCAATTTCTTTTCCGTACTGCAATACAAATTGCCTAAAAGGTGCAATCAAGAGGCATAAGATTTGATGAGAAATTTGTTTCACATTCAGCCAATTTGTCCTTTGCTTTAATTTTACATTCCTGTTAAAAGTTAAATTTGTTTTCAAATTCTCTTAAGGAGGAAGTGGGAAGAAACTTGGTGAAGTCATTTGCCTTTTCTCACAGATGGAAATATAAACTTTTTCTGTATGTCAACCTTAAGGAAGTTTCACCTAGCTTAGCATTGTTGAGGGCAATGAACAACCTGTTTTCCAACAATATGACTAATAGTTCTCACTGGGTCAATTAGATTTTCCCAAGAGCTATATACAAACCATTTTGCAACTCCATTGTACCCTCACTTTGGAGTTGAAGATGTATTGCTTATTTAATAAGTACTCTAGGCAGCAATAGTAATTAATGGAACAGGATTATGGAGGCATTTTAAAAAGGCAGCAAAATGATCATTATATTGAAGTGTTCTTTTGTACTATTGAACCATGTGGAAAAAAACATTTTTCAAATTGGACATGAGGGAATACTGAATATTTATGGCTTCCTATTTTAGCAGGTGTCCAACAAACAACTAAGTGTTAAATGATAATGTAAGAGTCAGGACAGTCCAGTGAGACTGATGCTGCCCTGTGAATCCAACCAAAGTCCATCTGGCCTATTCCCAAAATATCCTAATAATTAGTTTCCTCAGCTTTTCTGAATGACCCAGTTGAGCATCTAACAATCCTTGTAAGGCATAGAGTTTCTCTTATATTACCATCATTAGTGACGAAAGTGGTAAGCTGCATTTTTTAGAGCAATTAAAGTTCGAAAAAGAGCTTTCACAGACACATAAATCATCACAGTCTATGCCCAATTTAGGTATAATTATCCCAAGTCAAAGGATCAAAAATTTAAAATTTTCACCAATTTTCATGGCATTATGTCCTTTAAAACTCAGGAGATACATGTTGACATTCTAAATCTATAATTTTGGTTCAGTGATGACTGACATGGAGCCAGTGTTACATGGAGGGAATTTTCTAAAGATAGGCATCAAGGATGCCATGAATTCCTTCAAACTGTACATGGAACGTTATCCATGTATATAGGAAAAAGTAACTTTCTGAAGGTTCTCAAACGGTATCGAGAATCTAAATACGTTCAAGAATCATAGGTTTAACTGATTCTATTTTTTACTCATGTTTTAGAGACCATCCTAATAATAGACTTCTATACATAATTAACTTCTTTGCTGTATTAAATCACGTTAGAAATAGACAAAAATATGGGAAAGGCTGAATTTTATCTATTGTTATTCATTATCTAGGCCTGAGTGACTTAGAAATTTAATTAACTGATTATTCTAGGAGAGCAACCTGCTTGATTGTGAAGCTGCAGTCTCTAGTCCTGTTCCTAGTCAGGGCAGTTCAAATTAGCAATAAAATCAATTACTGAATACTGTTGATTTTTCTCTAATAAATTTCTCTAAGCTGCCCAGTCTTTGATTTCTTGCTATCATCGTTCTAGTCAGGTTCTATTAACTCTTCTCTATGTTACAGCAGTTTCCAAATAATATTTTTGTCTTTTTCCTCATACTGTAGTTAAAGTAATACTTTTAAATGTCAGCTTACTGCTTAAAACTTTTAATATTTTCTCATTGCTCTTAGTATAAATTCTAGATTTTTAAACACTACCCATTTTCCCTTGCAAGACTTGACCTCTTTTTTATTCTGCAGACTCATATTCTGTGACATATTTACCCTTCAACTTTTCCATTCTAACAATCTTGAGTCTGTTGTGATGCCTCAAAATAGCCAAAACCCCTTAGAACTTCCCGGTTGTCTTAAATGCTGCTCTTCACTCTAGAACAGTGGTTCTCAAAGTATGAACCTCAGATCAGCAGCAGCATATTCTAGGGAACTTGGTAGAAATGCAAAATCTAGCTTACTTATAAGACCTACTGGATCAATGACCTGTTGTTTGTTTGTTTTTAACAAGTCCTCCCAGTGAGTCTAATGTGTGCTCAACTTAGAGAACCACTGTTAAAAGAGCATTTGGTCCCTACTTTTGCCCTGGTAAATCCTACACAGTCAGCTCAGACCTTACTTCTTTGAAGAAATTTCTATTACTTTCCAAGTTTCTCAGTGAATCCCCTATTTTCCACAGAGTTAATACTACCCATGTGTCCGTATGCCTGCAGATTTCCATACCCATGGAAAAATTCTGATTAAATGATTTGGATGGAGAATAGAAATAAGAATATTGAAACACATATAACATTCCTGGGTGATCCTGTTGATAACTCAAATTTATAATTACAGGTTAATTATATAGTTCTGCATTTTGAGGAGTGGCATCAACAGGAATGTACTGAACATGTAATTTTGTTACAAGTAAAATTTCAGTCTGTGTTAATCTGAATTTTTTCTTTCATTCCTTTATAGTGAGTAATACACTATTTTATTCTTAAAATATATTTGAGGTATATTATACATAGGGATAAGCACATATTTCATCAGTGTATACCTTGATAAGATTTTCATAAACAGAGCATGCACATGAAACCAACAACCAGGTCAAAAACCTGAACATTATTGGAGCACCTGAGTGGCTCAGTTGGGTAAGCATCAGACTCTTGATTTCAGCTCAGGTCATGATCTCAGGATCCTGAGATTGAGCCCAGCATCAGGCTCTGAGCTCAGCAGGGATCTGCTGGATATTATTTCCCTCTGCCCCTCCTCCCATGTGTGTTCTCTCTTTCTCTCTCTAAAATAAATAAACTTAAAAAAAAAAAACCTGAACATTACCAAGATTCCAGAAACTCCCCTTGTGCTTCCAGTGAATGACCACTATCCTGCCTTCCAACAGCTTAGTTTTGCTCATTTTTGTACTTTTATTAATAGACTCAAACACTATTTTTTTTACTTATTTGACATGAAAAAACACAGTAAACTCTTCAAACACTTCCAAATGACATTATATTAAATAAATAATCATGCAATTCTGTCTTCAGCCTGGCATTTTAGCAAAATATTTGGAAACTCCCAACTCTGCCACTGTTCTGGGTGAGGTTTTGGCTATCCCAGCAAATGCTTAGTTCTAAACGGGACTTCTCTCATGGTCTGTGCTCCTGAATCCACTGTTCTTGTTAGTGGCTTGCAAGGTAATAGCTGATCACCTACCCTGATGTGACAAATGGCATCCTTGTACATGCAAGTAAGCCCACTGGCAAATGGAGCCAGTCAGAGTTTGAGTATTTGCTCCAGCCAAATTAAAATTCAAAAGATTATTAAGCATGTGGAATTACTGGATTTGAACCAAATATGAGGTATTCAGCAGTCTGGAAGAGTGTTAGTGTTTATTGCTCTAATCCATTCTTAAGTGCTAAGTGTGACATTTTGGTATGTAATGAAAATTATTTCTTTGTCTAATTTCCTGTATTTCTCCCTAGTTGAAAGGACTGTGCATGGCCAGCTTTCATGATATCTGAGGTTAAGCATCTTATTTCTATGTCCTTCACAGAAGAAGGACTTCTGCCTCTGCTCAACCATGCTGAAAGTGAGGTAGAGACGCTCACCTTTATGGAGGGTAGATGCACGCTTATAGCTGATGGCTCTAGCAGAGGCACAGTTTTGGACCAGGAGAGCCAGGGTCCAAATTCTGTATCTGTGTGACTTTGGCCAAGCTGCATAAAACTCTATGCATCTCAACTTCCCCATTTGTAAAATGGTGATACAGTGCTATTCTACCCATAGGGCTTTTGTTAAGCTTAAGTATATTCAGATATATAAACATAATGTCTTCTTAGAACAGCATCCAGGAAGTTATAAGCATAATACAAATGTTAGCTTTTTGAGTTCTTGTTCATAGCATTTGGATACCAACAAATCAGTGAAGCAGTCTCAGGAACACTGCCATTGCCTCAATCATTTAGAAGCCTGACTTAGTATAGACCCATGACTGGTTGTGGGAGAAGCTCTGCTTCAGAGTCAAACATATGCCTTAGAAGGTTTTATGCTCTGTAAATCCAGATGCATAAACTACTATGTAAGTTCTGGACTTGCGCAGTATGCTTGCCCTACTCTCCTCCCCCAAATCCTGACTACTTCCTGTCTCTCTTAATGCCTCTGCACTTGACTTCTTGAAGTCAGTACCCGACCTGCTTGTTTAGAAAAACAGTGTGCTTTTGCCTGCCCAGATTGACTTTTTGGTCAGCTTTCAGCACAGACTTAGTCTCTGTCATGTACCAAAACCTTTAAAGATCAGGAGATACTATAACTGTCCCTTGATCTCAAATTGGGAGTTCTTAGAGCCACCTCTTGAGTTCTTATAAAAACAAAATGAAATAAAAATTTACATGAAAAGCATCCATCTATAAAATAAGGATAAATTACCTACAGTGTAGATTTTATAGAAATTAGGTGAAATTATAGATTTGAAACCTTAAATACAGTATCTGGCAGAAAAGAAATGCTCAAGTATTGATAGCACTGTTTTATTATGAGGCAGCAAGATATAAGGCCCATATCACAATAAGGGATAAGGAAGTAATCTCCACAGTACTTAACAGAACTGGGTAAGAGTTCATTTTGGCATACTTAGATAAAACAATGTAAGGAGAGAACATTGTAGGACCATGCGCTATCACCAGAAAGTGTCCGTAGGCAGACTGAGCAATGAACATGACCATTAAGTATTTTACAGCAGATAATAGTGTCTATGATAGAATATATAAACTGTTAGAACTTGCTCTCAGCATTGTTACAGTTGAAACATGAGGGTCTAGAGAAGTAGAACATGTATTCCACTGTAAGTAGCAGAACCAAGAGGTCCTGTAGTATATAGCATAGTGGTCTGTCTTCACCAGACTCTCACCTACCTGACCATATGATACAGACCTTGGTTTTCACATATCTGTTCCTATGTAAGTTCACATGGTCACACATAAATATACCCCATGCGGGCATGCACATGCACATACACACACACCATGCATGCACGCACTACTTATATCCTTGATCAAGCTAAGATCTATTCATCTGGGATAGTGGGTGTTCTCTGACAGCAGATTTAAAAATATTTTGACTGATCTACAATAGGAATTGCATTTCACACTGGAAGCCTAACAGAGATGTGCAGGGGTGTGCGTGTGTGTGTGCGTGCGCGTGCGCATGCGCGTGTGTGTGCATAGGATTAGATACACTATATTTAAATGTATCACCCACAGAAAGATTGTTAAAGTTTCATAAATAGTACTTGCTCTTATTATGAGTAATACATTAAAGTACAGCTTTTCATATCTGTATTCTCTTTATTTTTGTTTTACTTTTTTTTTTTTTAATGCTGGTTTCAATCCACCACTTTTAGATTTCATAATCCACTAGTAGGTCTTGACCTGCAGTTTGGAAAATATTTTAGAAGTTGGTTACTGAGTATTCAAGTGAATCTTGCATCAAAATTGTTGCTTTGTGTTGTGTTCTATAAAGCTACTTGGACTTCAGCCTTGAAAAAGCACATAGCCTTTTGACCAAACTCCGCATGTAACAAATTCAAGTATGCCCAAGGAGTAAAGTTTCTGCTTGCTGAAAGTGGGTCAGTTCTTTCCTCTACCCATTATACTACCCATTATGCCCTGTTTTCCAATGAATGTCTTATATGCCTAAAGTTTATTTTTTAGCTCAAAATAGATACCTCCAGAATGACAGGTAAAATATTAAAAAATATACTTTGAAATGCCTATGACTGCCAGCAACAGCATGAAAGTAATTTGCACATTTTCTGTAATGTAGCTTTGAGGCACCATCAACTTTCATGTATGGAAAGTTTTTTGTTTTTTTTCAATTTTTAAGAACTTTAAAACTGCTAAGTAGCTCTATTTAGTCACACATTACCTTTCTTTCAGTCTTCATTTGCTGCACCGCCACAATTTCCTGCTCTATTTACTTGATCTGGCCAAATGATGACCTATACTTAATAACTTTCTACCTTTTAGTGAATTTCTTTAGGCACTCAAGTAGTTGAGGCCAAAGTTGTAAGTGTTGTAAGGAATTTTTAGTTTTGTGAGCTCTTTAAAGTGTGCCAATCTCAAAAAATCCTTTCCTAAATAAAAACAAAAAAGTCTAATTTTCTTTCTTTTATACTTTGTTTCCTACACTGCTTTTTAAATTTCTTCTGGTATATATGTTTGCATGTTGAATAGGGGATGGTATGAATTGACCCTTCCCCCAACAAAAGCTGAATAATTTTCCAAACATAATAGATTTAATAATTCAATCTTTTCTAAATGATCAATGATGTCTCCTTTATCACATATTAAGATTTTATTTATACTACAGTGTTGTAAAGCTTTTCATCTCTTTTATCTCTATTTTTGCATGAATACTAAATCATGTTAATTATTGAAAATATGTTTATATATTTGATAGGTAAGTGCCTTTCTGGTTCTCCATTTTCTTTATACTAATATTTACAGGGAAAAAAACCTTGGAATCAACCAGTTTTTCTTAATCGAATTCCTTATTTATCAGTAGAAATTGCCCTTGGCCACAATTTTATATTCCATTTGTTCTGGTAATAAAAATTGTCTCTAAATTATAGATAATAGAAACACATGCACTGTATTCAGTACATTTATGATGTTTAATAATGAGCACCATGAATTCCAGGTTTATTACTTTGTGAGCAATTGAAAATATTTTTTGAGCACATAAATAGGTTGACATCAGTATATTAATTGGTCAAAGTTCAGAAAGATAAATTAAAGGGCATTATTGTGTATCTAGGGATAAACATTCGATTGGATCCTAAATAGATGGAAAAATATCCTTGTCAGCAAAAGATAGTCTCAAAGTAGATATTCAGTGGCAAAGAAATAAAACCTTAAGAAAAAAAAAAGGCTTTATTTAAAATGCTAATTATGTAGTTCAGTGCAGGGACAAATAATACTGTGGAAAAATTTGTGATGTCTGTATTAGACCATAGAATAACATACAGTTAAGATTCATGGCATAAAGACCTGAAGGAGATGAAGCAGAGGGGCACCTGTGTGGCTCAGTCGTTAAGCATCTGCCTTCTGCTCAGGGCTTGGGTCATGATCCCAGGGTCCTGGGATCAAGCCCCTCATCAAGCTCCCTGCTCCACGGGAAGCCTGCTTCTCCCTCTCCCACTCCCCCTGCTTGTGTTCCCTCTCTTGCTGTGTCTCTCTCTGTCAAATAAATAAAATCTGACCAAAAAAAAAAAAAAAAAAAGAAGAAGCAGCAGCAGCAGCAGCAGAAGAGGGCGCCTGGGTGGCTCAGTCAGTTAAGCATCTGCCTTCAGCTCAGATCATGATCTCAGGGTCCTGGGATCAAACTCTGCATCAGGCTCCCTGCTAAGTGGAGAGACTGCTTCTCCTTCTGCCTCTGCCATTCCCCCGATTGTGCTCTCTCTCTCTCTCTCTCTCTGTCAAATAAATAAATAAATCTTAAAAAAAAAATAAAGAAAGGGCGCCTGGGTGGCTCAGTTGATTAAGCATCTACCTTCGGCTCAGGATCAAGTCCCGCATCAGGCTCCCTGCTAAGTGGGAAGCCTGCTTCTCCCACTCCCGCTCCCCCTGCTTGTCTCCTTCTCTCTGTCAAATAAATAAATAAAATCTTAGGAAAAAAAAAAACAGAAGAGACGAAAAGCAGAAAAAAGAAAAAAAAACATTAGCAGAGATGTGTAGTGGCACAGGTTCCTTGAATATAAACTTTCTCAGTAGTGGAGCCGCACATAGAGAGTGACAAAGGAGAAAGATTGAACTTCTCTGGTGTCAGAGGAATCTAAAGATACAGAACTGGTGCATTGGTTCTTGACCATCTGTCTGTCAACCAGCTATTCATTTTTTTCATATTTCATTTATATATTCCTTTTATTAATATCTCCACTTCATTCTTTTTTTTCTAGATTTACCTTTTTTTTATTATGTTCAGCTAGCCACTCTATATTACATCATTAGTTTTTGATGTGATGTTCAATGATTCATTAGTTACGTATAACACCCACTTCCACTTCATTCTTAACATGGAAAATTCACACTTTAGAAATACTGATTTAAAGTTCATGTAGAAGGTGTCAGTTTTGTTCTTAATGCTGCATTTTAATAATTGTGATGAAATATACCTGACATAAAATTGATTATTTAAACCATTGGTAAGTGTACCGTTCAGTGGCACTAGGCACATTCACCTTGCCGTGGACACCATCACCACCATCCATTCCCAGAACTTTTTTTATCTCGCAAAACTGAACTCTGTGCCCATTAAACAATACCTTCTCATTCCCCAGCCCCTGGCAACAACACTCTACTGTCTGTCTATAAATTTGACTAATCTAAGTTCATCATAGCTGAAGAATCATACTTGCCCTCTTGTGACTGGCTTATTTCACTTAGCATAATACCTTCAGAGCTGATCCATGTTGTTGCATGTGTTTGAATTTCCGCTGTTTTTAAAGCAAAATAATATCCCCATTGTAATATATACTGTAGCCTGTTTATCCATCTGTCTGTTGATCCTCTCCCTATTCTTAACATATCTTTTTTTTTTTTTTTTTAACGTATCTTTTTGAAGGACAAAAACTTAAAACACTTAGGGAGAACCATGTCTGTTGAGTTAAATGTTTTTTTTTTTTTTTTTTTTTTTAATGTGATTTTTTTTATTCTTATGTTAATCCCCATACATCACATCATTAGTTTTAGATATAGTGTTCCATGATTCATTGTTTGTGCATAACACCCAGTGCTCCATGCAGAACGTGCCCTCCTCAATACCCATCACCAGGCTAACCCATCCTCCCAACCCCCTCCCCTCTAGAACCCTCAGTTTGTTTTTCAGAGTCCATCATCTCTCATGGTTCTTCTCCCCCTCCGATTTCCCCCCCTTCATTCTTCCCCTCCTGCTACATTCTTCTTCTTTTTTTTCTTTCTTAACATATATTGCATTATTTGTTTCAGAGGTACAGATCTGAGATTCAACAGTCTTGCACAATTCACAGCGCTTACCAGAACACATACCCTCCCCAGTGTCCATCACCCAGTCACCCCATCCCTCCCACCCCACCCCCCACTCCAGCAACCCTCAGTTTGTTTCCTGAGATTAAGAATTCCTCATATCAGTGAGGTCATATGATAC
>NW_022589709.1:60622513-60653451 GCF_004348235.1 Phoca vitulina
CACGTCCTACCTTCCAGAAAGTCGTCGCTTTTCTGTTCAGAGAGTTGTTGCTATTCTTTTATAGATCTCCTGTTGAGTTTGTAGGTGTTCAGAATGGTTTGATCCCTATCCAGCTGAATTCCTGAGAGGAGACGAAATCCAGGTCTCCTACTCCTCCGCCATCTTGCTCCGCCCCCTTGAGTTAAATGTTTTATTTCCAGTGTCTTGCCCAATGCTCAGAAGTAGATGTTCAATAAGTAACTTAAGTGGATACAGGAATATAATAAATTTAAGCACAGGAGTATGTGAAGTCATATGTAGGGAAGAAATGAGCAAAGTTGTGAAGGGTGGGGGTAATGGCCATTAGTGTACCACAGTAAACACTTCCCCGAGGAGAAAGTTCCGTGGAAGAGCTGAGTTTGTTTTCATAAAGAGTCCTGGGTTTATAAGGTGTAGGATGTTAGTTTTTCCCTCTTTGTTTCCACAGGTCAAAACAAAAAGCTGTAGCATCACAGTATGATAGTGTGATTTGCAGTAGCTTGTAAGACCCACCCAACCTTTTATTAATTCCAGTAAATTAATGTTCATGCTGATGTATAAGCCTTAAAAAGGCCAATACACAAAACTGTAGTTACTTTATTCAGATGAACTCAGAATTATTGTTAGTCCAAAGGGGAAAAAGTCAATAATTAAATACAGAAGAAATTCGGAAATAGATCACTGTCCCTTCACTCTGCATGTTTTCATAGCCATAGAAACTTCTACAGTTTAACCGGCTTACCCTGAAGAAAGTTTCCATAACCCAAAATGCTCTTATGAACATGCAAGAATCAATCTTAATTTCAAAGGGTCCAAAAGCACAAGTAAAACCAAGCAACTCCTTCAAATCGGATGCTTCATTTGGTACTCTAAAAACACTACTGCAACGAAATGTCTTTACCAGCCATCAAAAATGTAAAGTATCAAGTTTTGTAATAAAATGAAAGGTAATAATTTTCAACTAGTTTTCCCTCCTTTCATATAAATGGTATCCTACAGTATGTAGCCTTCTCAGATTGGCTTTTTTTCACTTAGATATAAGCGTGTAAAATTCACCCATGTTGTTGTGTGGATTGAAACCTCTGATTCTGAGCACCATGGTGTGCACGTACCACAGTTTATCCATTCACCTGTGGAGGGTCATCTGGGTTGCTTTCAGTTTTTGGCAATTATGAATAAAGTTGCCGTAAACCTGTGCATATAGGTTTTTGTGTGGACATAAATTTTCACCACTTGAGTCAGTAACTAGGATTGTGTTTACTCTGTCACATGGTAAGTCCATGTTTTAATTTTGGAAGAAATTGCCAGTCTGTCTGTCAAAGCGACTAACCTTTTTACATTCCCAATACCAATGGATAAATCTTTTCTTGCTCTACATCCTCACCTGTGTTGGATATTGCTGGTTTTTCATTTTAGACACTATAATGATATCTTGTTTTAATTTGCTTTTCCCTAATTAGAAATTATATGGAGTGTGTTGTCATGTGCTCTTCTGACATTTGCATATCTTCTCTGGAGAGACATCTGTTCAGATTTTTGCCTACTTGTTATTGGATTATTTATTTTCTTACTGCTAGGTTTGAGAGTTCTTTGCATTTTCTGGGTATAAGTCCTTGATCAGATATGTGATTTGCAAATATTTTCTCCCATCCTGAGATTGCTCTTTTCTTTCTCTTAGTGGTGTTATTTGCAAAGCAAAAATTTTTAAATTTAATAAAGTTCAAATTATTTTTTCTTTCATGAATTTTGCCCTTGATATTTTATGTAACATCTCATCACCAAACCTAAGGTCATGCCTGTTTTCTGTTGCTTCCTTTGAGAAATTTTATACTTTTGCACTTTCATTTGAGTCAAATTGAGTTTTTGAGTTAAATTCTGAATTGAATTTCATGTTAGGTGCAGAATGTGTGTTAAGGTTTATTTTTTGCATGTGTATGCTTTTTCTTTGCCAAAAATAAGTTGGACATATTTGTATGAGTCTTCATGAGCTTTCTGTTCAGTTCTATTTGTGTGTGTGTGTCCAATATCAGGTTACTTTAAATACTTAAATACTGTAGCATATGTGTATATATATATATATGCACATATATACATACATATATGCATATATATACATACATATACACATATATACATATATGCATATATATATACATACATATATACATACACATGTATCTTCTGTATTTTGTTCTTCATCCTTCTGATAGAAGTTTATCAACTGAATCAATCTTTTCAAAGAACAAGTTTTTAGTTGCATTGACTTTATTTTCTTTATTGTTTTACAATTTTAAATTTTATGGATTTCTGTTATCTTTATTATTGACTTCTTTTTGTTAGCTTGCTATTTACTTTTTTATTTTTCTGATGTATTAAGATAGACATTTAGATCATGGATTTGAGTTTTTATGTTTTGTAACATCAGCATTTAATGCTGTATATTTCCAACTAAGCCCTGTATTTTGTTAGATCCCACACATTTTGATATGCTTTATTATGCTTCTTATATAGTTCAAAGGTTTTAAATTAATTTCTTTTAAACCAATGGGTTTTTTAGAAGTGTGTTGCTTAATTTCCAAATGTTCAGCAATTTTCCATATATCTATCTGGTATTGGTTTTATTTTCATTCCATTGTGACCAGAAAAAAATGCTTTATGATTTCTGTTCCCCTACATCAGTTCTGTACCATAAGAGAAACTTCTCTAGTGCTCCACCAAATTTTCTGTGAGTTCTAGATGGGGTTGGTGGAGGAAAAGCTGGTAACAGGATATGCACTTGACCTAATTTTGCTTTCCCAACGGATTCACTATCTCTCACCAGTGTATACTCAATTTCCACTAATTTGCCAATCACCTAGCTGAACACTCTTACTGGTCTGGCTGTTTCATAACCCAGCAAGCCAGTAATCATGTCTTATCACAGCCTGCAGACTCTTATCCCTTATTTTGCACAAGTTGAATACTCCCTAAGTCTTCAGCACTATGATGAAGGTCAAGAAAATTTGAGAACTTGCTATTTGTTTGGCTTTTATACTCTTTACACATCATTCAGAGTTTGAAGGTTTTCTCTGTTTCCTAGGTTTGTTGAAAATAGTGTTTTTTTTCTCATTCTCCTATCACTTTGTATTATTTCCAAAAGAATTAATGGATGATTCAGAATTAAGTTGTCTCTGTATTTCTCTAAGCTTGATTTTTCAGTGGAATTTTAAAAAAATTAAACAACCTTTTTTTAATGCAGGAAGTATTTTTCAATAATCTCTTAAAATTTTTTCACTTCATTTGCATTCATATTACATTGTCCTCCTCATGCTTTTTCTTTTCCTCATGCTTGTAATGTTTTTCTGTATTGGCCTCACAAGAGCTTAGTTTGTTTGATTGCACTTCTTAAAGAACAATAGCATCAATGAAGTAGATAAGTCTCTTGTTAATGAATGAAAATTTATTCATTACAAGTTAACTATGATGCAGTAAATTCAGATAAATACTTGGAATCGATTCTTGAGGGTGTATTTATAAAATGTTGTATGTCTCAAATACCAGTTTCTTTCTCTTCCTGAACCTGAAAATGTGGCTGGGAAAAGACATTTGAAAAGATCATAATAATGTAAAATACAAAATCTCTTTGTACATTTCTTTCTCTTAAATCAAAGTATCATTAATTTCTAAGCCAAGGTGGAAGCCCTCTTATTAAGTTAAAGTATAATCTTTTTTAAAAATATTACTTATTTATTTGAGAGAGAGCATAAGTAGGGGCGAGGAGCAGAGGGAGAGGGAGAAGCCGGCTCCTCGCTGACCAGGGAGCCCGATGCAGGGCTCGATTCCAGGACCTCGGGATCATGACCTGAGCTGAAGGCAGACTCTTAACTGACTGAGCCACCCAGGCACCCCTAAAATAGAATCTTAGTGGTTGAAATTTCTTCCTTGTTTTAAGTTACTTTGAAGATTTTTTTTTTACTATTTAAAAAATCCCTAGATTACTTTTCATTTGCTCCAATTGCTTTCAATTCTCTTCATTTGGGAGAGAAATCAAATGTGTCACTAGATCATTATCTTTTTAGTTTCCATTAGGACTTAACTATAGCACAATTGAAATATTCTTTGCTACTATGCTTCATAATGTAGTAATAAAATTTCCTTAGTTTCAAGAAAAGCTGGTTACAATTTTTAGATATGACATCAACTGATAAAGGAGTATTGAAGTCTCCAACTAAAATAGTAGATTCATCTATTTCTCCCTGCAGCTTTATTGGTTTTGCCTACATATTTTGATACTTTGTTGTTAGGTGCATACACATTAATGATTATTATGACTTATTGGAGGATTGCCCTTTTCAATCTTTAGGTAGTATCCCCTTTATCCCTGATAATTTTCCTTGCTCTCAAGTCTGTTTGTATGAAATCAATATAGCTACTCCAGCTTTTTTTGATTAGTGCTAGCATGATATTGTCTTTCTCCATCACCCGAGTTTTAATCTGTCTTTGTTTTTATATTTAAGTAGGGTTTCTTGTAGAAAAACAGTCTAACATTTCTGCCACATATAAGTCTAATTTTGATAATGACTCTCTTTCTTCAAAGTGGGTTTTTTATCTTTTAGTATGCTTTGTAAGTAAGTAGGTAAGCTGGACATGATGTACTAGATAAAGGAAACTAAGATAAATAGGTCATTTGTGTGAGGTTTACGGTTATCTGGTTATAAGTTAGTCTCTGTTTACTATTTGTTATAATTCTAAGTGTTAGAGGCTAAAATTTCCCCTGGTGTCCTTGGTTGTGTCTTCCCTGCTGTCTCTGAGTTTCTCTAGAGACTTTTCAAATAAGGTCTGAGATGTATAGTTCTTTCAGTTGTATCCCCCTGTTATTACACCGGAGCCCTCCTGATGTGGTGGTAATGTTGGAGGGAGGGAAGAGAAAACATTCTATTGTCCTATTATTATGGATTAAATGTTTGTGTTCACCAAAATTTATATGTTGAAATCCCAATCTCCAACATGATGTTATTAAGAGGTGAGGGCTTTGGGATGTGATTAGGTCATGAGGGTAGAGTCGTTAAGAATATTAGTGCTCTTGGGTGCCTGGTGGCTCAGTTGGTTAAGCGACTGCCTTCGGCTCAGGTCGTGATCCTGGAGTCCTGGGATCGAGTCCCGCGTCCGGCTCCCTGCTCGGTGGGGAGTCTGCTTCTCCCTCTCCCGCTCCCCCCTCTTGTGCTCTCTCTCTCTCAAATAAATAAATAAAATCTTAAAAAAAAAAAAAAAGAATATTAGTGATCTTATAAAAGGGATGCCAGAGAGTGTTCTCACCACTTCAGCCATGTGAGAACACAGGAAACCACCATCTGTGAACCAGGAAGTGGGTTCTCACTAGACAGCAAGTCTGCCAACACTTTTATCTTGGACTTTCTAGCCGCTAGAACTATGAGAAATAAATTTCTATTGTTTATAAGCTATTCGGTCTAAGGTATTTTGTTCGAGCAGCCTGAACTATGACATTCTATGGTCCTATGATTAGGTGTCAGTTTTTAAGTGAGCTGGTGACCCAGAGATTTGACTTTCCCAAGTATTTCCTGACACCTCTCCACTTCCATAGGTGAGACAGGAAGCCTAGAGGTGGCTAACGTTATATATTCACTAACCTTCTACATGCAAAACTAGCAAGGGCTGACATTGGGCCTTCCCCTTCCCCTGTATGGGTTAGGGTCCAGTAAAACCCCAGTCACTTAGGCTGTGATAAAAACAGTTTCTCTTAAGGACAGGCCTTGATAGGAAGAACAGAATGCTTTGGGAATAGTTCAGGTGGCTTCTTTTTTTCCTCCCTCTGCCAAAATCACAAGGGATTTTTTTTTTCCTGATTATCAATGTGAGAAAATGGTGGGACTCCTAGAGGTGAAATCAAAAAATGTTGGGGGTATCCCTACAGCTGGGGGCCACGTCCTGGGGTTTAATTCCCAAGCTTGTCCACCCTGAACCTCCAGCACCTGCTAATTATAGTTGGGGTTTCCCTACCCTGGTGTTGGTTCCCACAGTCCTTTGTGCTCCAGGGCTTCCCCTCCAGTGACTTATTCTCTCCAACTGGCTGCTTGTTTCTCCAATTCTAGAGGTAGTGGTTTGCCCTGTGACCTCACTTCTCTGATGGATCTAAGACAAGTTGTTGATTTTCAGTTTGTTCAGATTGTTTTTCTTGTCATGAGTACTGACGTGACAGCTTCTAAGATCTTTACATGCTGGATCAAATAACAGAATTCTATTTCTTGTAACTTTAATATTTTATGACTTTCCCAAGCATTATTAATTTTAACTCAGGTTTAAATAGCAGGTGATAGGTTTGACAAAATTTGGTTGATGTGTTGAAGTTTCTCATTCCCTTTTATTCCATGACCACAAGGAGATGATTGTTCAGAATGCATGGGGATGTCTCTGACTTGATTCCCATGTCTTTTTTGTCATCCGCCATCAGGAATATTCAAGTTCACATGAAAAAGGTTTAATTTCTGATTCCAGGGATTTGAGTCTTTGAGAAAAATTTTCATGAGTTTCAAACAATCTATTGTTGTTTTTTTGTTGTGTTTTTTTTTTAATGTAGTATCAAATGATTGCTGACCTTTGTTTTACCAAGTTTAAGAGGGAAAGGGAATCATTCTCCTAAGTCACTAGTGAATTATCTGTGCCCCATGGTTCCATGTAACAGGATTTTGAAGAGCTAGTTTCCAGTCAACACCATTCAGTACACTGTCCCAGGGGCTGGAGAAGAACATCAAGTAAAATGAGCTCAGAATATGTAAATAAATTTAATGGCAGCATTATGGGAGTTCATACTGAATCATACAAAATAGTTACAAAAGATAAAAGAATAGTCATTTGGGGACAAAAATAAATATAAGAACAACAGAAAATGAAAGTGAAAAAAGAAAAGAAATAATGAGAGAGAATGCCCATGTTCGCTACATACACAGAATGATAAGCTGTCAACTTGTCAGTTTCTTCCTGCAAGGAAACTCTTTCACTCAATCTAATAATAATCAAGCTAAAGATAAATGGTGTACTAAAGAAAGAAAATATGAAGATAAATGTTCAGAGTTCACATCAACTATATTAATGTCACTTCTTGGCAGATTCACCTTTGCCAACACTTCTCCCACTGTTATGTATACTCCATTTTTGCGCCGTTTATTTCTGCTTGCTTTGGCTAGCTTTTTCGGGAACAATGATGGCTATGCAATGAGAATTTCGACTCTTGGCATATACTTCATATTTACATTAGTATCCAAGTGCATAATTTCTTGAGCTGTCTCACAGCATTAAAAACATTTAAAGGACTGTAGATTGAGTTTTACTTTTTTAAAAAGTGGTAGAAACAAAGCTGTATGTTCAGCGCGCCATTCTCATTTTTCTTGAAACACAAGAAGACTGTATTTACCAGCCTCCCTTGTATTGAGATCAGGGCCGTGTGATTATTCTCTGGATAGTCTAGTCAACAGATGTCATGCTGAAAAACTGTATCTGCCACTCCAGCCCTGTGTAACCCCACGTGCTATCATCCTCTCCCTCCCTGTCCCTTCCTCCTCCTCATTCTTGTGATTGGGATCAAAGGTCCCCAGGATAACAGAGCTACACTTGTTGAAGAGGGGATGCCAAGGAGAGCCACTAATCCACATTGGATTGTGCTGTGAGTGAAAAGTAAATGTATATTGTACTAAGCCACTAAGAGTTTGGGATTGTTTTTGAGAGTAGTTCATGAGCATTACTCCGACTACAACAGAACTATCCACCTTTTGAAGTTCAGAAAGGTGAAAACTACAGGTTGTGTTCTATCTCCAAAGCAATATTCCACCAATTTAAAGTCATGGAGAACTGGAGAGTGCCCGTGGTCCTTATAATCCACACTTCCTAGCAAATTGCCTACACTTTGGTGGGGTGAATATCGTGGTGCTCTTGTAGCAGAGAAAATGAATGTTCACGAGATTCTCAGTTACTTAGCAAGCCAGAAAATAGATGAACCAGGAAAAGGGCTAATATTTCTATGCTTTATCTTTGGTTTCTGTAGGGTATTTCTTCACATTGTGTCCTTAGAATCCATCTTCTGTGTTCAGAGAGCCAAAATTAGCAGGCAGGCTCAAGTTCTATTATTTCCTATGTGAGCAGCTCTGAATCCTTGTTCATAAAACTAAACACCAGTAACATATGCTGTTGCCAAATACACCTGCACATCAGAGGAGGAGGATATTGAAGCCCAAAGTGGGGTTTTTTTTCACTATTTTTTAGTGATAGAACATTAATAGTTCTCACAAAAAAAAAGTTTGCTATCAGTATCCTTTTGTCCTCTTTGACAATTCTAAAGCTTATTTTCAGGTGCAATTCTGAAATGACTGCAAATCTTGAAGATAGCGTTGCCTGTGTTATTTAGTAGGATCGGTGGCTCTGCAGCCACATGTGGTGTCCACGACGTAGTCTATCAGCGTCATTGGGACCATTGTGGTTAAGCTTGTCTGCAGCTTTTCTTCAGGCTGCTAAACTCCAAGGCTTGTAATTCATCCCCCCGCCCCCCATCCCTTGGCTGACTTGCGAAGCATGGTCCATTTAGGAGTTGACTTTTCCTTAGCAATTTATTTTTTTTTTTTTTTTGCTTCAAGTTTTTTTTTAAGTTCTAGTTAGTTAGCCTACAGGGCAATATTGGTTTCAGGAGTAGAATTCAGTGATTCATCACTCACCTATAACACCCAGCACTCATCACAACAGGTGTTCTCCTTAATACCTATCACCCATTTATCCCATCCCCTCCCACCTCCCTCTATCAGCCCTGTTTGTTCTCTGTGCTTAAGAGTCTCTTGTGGTTTGCCTCTCTCTCTGTTTTTATCTCATTTTATTTTTCTTTCTGTTCCCCTATGTTCATCTGTTTTGCTTCTTAAATTCCACATATGAGTGAAATAATATGGTATTTCTCTATCTCTGACTTATTTCGCTTAGCATAATATACTCTAGCTCTATCCATGTTGTTGCAAATGGCAAGATTTCATTCTTTTTGATAGCTGAGTAATATTCCATTATATATATGACATTTGGGCTGTTTCTATAGTTTGGCTATTGTTGATAACGCTGCTGTAAACGTTGGGGTGCATGTATCCCTTTGAATCAGTATCTTGGGGTAAATACCTAGTAGTGTAATTGCTGGATCATAGAGTAGTTCTATTTTTAACTTTTTGAGGAGACTTTGTACTGTTTTCCAGAGTGGCTGCACCAGTTTGCATTCCCACCAACAAGAAAACAATTATTTTTAACTGAAGTGTCCTTAATCTTAAGACAGAAGTCATTACTGACCACCAAGGTTTAAACATTATCACCCTCTCTACTTGGAAAAAAAAAAGTGATGCTTATTTAATTGGTTTTAAAATAATAACATTCTGAAAACATTAACAGCCAAATAGCATTTAATGAATAATTCTGAAAATGAAACCACAAAGCCAAGGATCTGTGACTTCTCAATAACTTCTGCCTATTATTTTTCCTCATGTTTATAGTAGACTGTACATTTTGCTTACAGTTTAACTGTTGCTCTCTCATTGAATGTTTCTTTGGAAATAATGGGTTTGGAAAAGATAAAAACTAAACCAAATAGCACAGTGTGAAGTTTGTTTACAGTAAGCTTTAAAAAGAAAGTATTACTCCACATTTCATTCAATTAAATTCCTATCACACCAATTTTTTTTTCTGACCACTTTTGTCATGAAAATGAATTATTAAATTCACTACCCTAAAGAACTTTGGTTCAAATATGATCCTCACAAGAATCGAACAGTAAAAGCATTTCATTCTAATATTCTTGAAATACTGCTTTTTCACTTAGGGATAAAAAAGAATATGCACTGAGAAAGATACAGGATTATTTAAAAACCATTTTGGGGGGAGATGTAGGGATTGTTTTTAAGACACAAGTCCTAAACTTCATATAGCTAAAATATGTGACAAGTTATTCTTATTTCAATGATTTCTTTTCACAGTCTGGCCAAAGAATACATTTTGTGGTGGCGGGGTGGGGGGGATTGCAACTGCTGGCTAGCCTTCATTTTGAGATCTCGCTTGCTGAGTGTTGTTGTTGGTGTTTTAATCATGAGTGTTGCACAGTCTTGAACTTCATTGCTTTTATTTGGCCTTTGAAAAAAGTTACCTTTAGGTCTTTTAACTTCTTTATTTCATTTTTGTTTTTTCTCAGTCTGTTGGTTGTGGTTTATTGGGATTCATGTTTTAACATCAACTGCATTTTCATTTGCTGAGATATCACCCTTGTAGAAATCCTATTAGCTTTCTAAATATGAATATTCAAATAAGAGAGACTATAACTACCATAAACTTAGAGAATACATCAGCCTCCTTTCCTGGGCTAGGGCTGCTCCTCTCCTTGTATTAAACCACATCTCTCCTGCCTCCGAATACACTGGCATCCTTTGTAAATTAGAAAACCTTTCCCAGAAACAACATTATGTTGATAGTGTTGACCTCATTCCTAAATTCTTGTGTCAATTTCTAACAGCTTGCTGCACCTGGATGGCTAAGGTAATGTGGTCTCAAATTTAGTATGTTTAAAACCAATCTTAAATAAATTTTAAAAAATGATAAAGCCAGTCTTTGGTGTCTCCCCCATTTGTGCACACCAGCTATTGCATTTCATTTAAGAACCTTTCTATTCATTCTGTCTGCAGGCATCATTTGGGATTCTTTCATATCCTTCACTATTCATATTCAATCTCTTCAAAATCTTTGCAATTTTTTCCTCCTATTCAACCTCCATGGGGCTGCCTCTGCTTAGCTCCTTATCATTTGTCACTGGAACTATAAATCTCTCTGCCTCATGTCTGCCGTACTTCTAATCTATTCTTCACAGTGCCACAAGAGTGGGATTTATTACACATCAAAATGTTATCATATTGTTTCACTGCTTAAAATCCTTTAGCGTACTTCCATCTTCACTCCCCAAAACATACCTTCTTCCAACATACCAAATCTATAATCGCAAGACTGATGTCTTCCTTCTCTCACACTTTTTTGCATATTCTTTCCACTCCTGGGAATGACTTTCGCCCTTGTCCAACTGGCAGCAGTTATCACATCTTCAACATTCAGCTCAAGCTCCCTCCCTGGTAGTTAACCTTCCTTTTCTCTGTATTCTGGGATTAGGTACACAAAACAGATGGTAGTAAGGTTCACAGAGAGCAAAGATAATACCCCTAACAATCCTTTTCAACCTTAATAATTTCTTTCAGCTTTGTAATTACATGGGAATAGTACTAAAATTTAAGTAGGTAATATGAAATAATAATACACACCCTGACGGATATTAAAATGGGTATGTGTGGTGGTGCCTGGGTGGCTCAGTCGGTTAAGCTTCCAACTCTTGGTTTCGGTTCAGGTCATGATCTCAGGGTCCTGGGAAGGAGCACTGCATCCAGCTCCGCGCTCAGTGTGGAGTCAGCTTGAGATTCTTTCCCCCTCCCTCCCCCTCTGCTCCTCCCCTGCTGGTGCATGCATGCTCTTTCTTTCTCTCTCTCTTGCTCTCTCTCTCTCAAATAAATAAATAAATAAAATATTTAAAATAAATAAATAAAAACATAAATAAAATGTGTGTGTGTGTAGTAGAAGTCACTCATTTGTAAATTAACTAAGAATGTATAGCTTCAGGGAGTCTATAGGTTTACTCAATTTTCATTTGTTTCCTGAAAAACTGGCATTGATTCCTTCATTGTTAAGAGAATTAAGATTATATTACTTTGACAAATCAATCAAATGATTATGGGAAACAAAAGACAAGAAATTTTAAATTTCCCAGATTGAAAATAATGAATAAGATACACTTACTTTTACAGGAATACACTAAAATGTGTCCTTCTGTAAAATATATCAATCCTCATTTCTCATTATTATTTCCCTCTTAAAACTGAGAATGAGAAATATTAAAAATTGTGATTGGAGGTTATTCCTAACTTTCCCTTCACAGCTTCTGAAGTTGGGGTCAGTGATCCATCTGTCTTTTTCAGAATTTCCTGAGGTATTTGCCAATTAAAAGTGAAGATACCTGAGTCTTATCCTATTCCTATTAAATGAGTTTCTAGGGGTGGCATAATTTGACTCTGATATAACCACCAACTACATGATTCCAGTGTTCTCCAAAGTTACAAAGCCATGCATCTAGTCCATTTGCTTAGTGTATGTCTCTTAGTCTTCTCTTGAAGACTTCCAGTAGTGCAAAACTCTGAATTTCTGAAAGTAGTCCATTTAGATTTTTTTATGATAGTGTAATTTACATACAATAAAAATCACATTTTGGGCAACCCTGTCGGAACCCTTCTCACTCTTGAGAGCTTTTCCTGTATCTTCCCTTAATAAACTTCTATCTCTTTACTCAAAAAAAATTGCGCATTTTTTAGTGTTCACTTTATTCATTTTTGACACTCATATACACTCATGTAACCATCACCCAAAGATACAGAACATTTATTTATTTATTTTTTAAGATTTTATTTATTTATTTGACAGAGCAAGAGAGCAGAAGCAGGAGGGACAGTAGAGGGAGAGGGAAAAGCAGGCTCCCTGCTGAGCCAGGAGCCTGATGCCGGCTCAATCCCAGGACCCTGCGATCATGACCTGAGCCAAAGGTGGATGCTTAACAATCTGAGCCACACAGGTGCCCCAAAACAGAACATTTCCATCATCCCAGAAAGATTACTCCTTCCACTTTCCATGCATTTATTTCCTTCATAAAGGGGCTGCTGGTGATTCCAACACCTCAGGTCAATCTTACCCGTTAGAGAACTTTATATAATTGGAAATTAAAAGTAAGTGTTCTCTTATGTCCAGCTTCTGTTGCTCAGTTTAACATCTCTTGTAAGATTCAGTCATAGTATTGAATGTATCCACAGTCCATTCACTTTTAGTTCAGGTTAACATTCTATTGTATGAAAATACCAAATATCTTTCTCCTCACTTAATGCTGGACATTTGGACTGTTCCCATTTTTCAGTTTATTATGAACAAGCCTGTTAGAACGTTTTTATAAAAGTATTTGTGTAGATATGTTTTCATTTACTTGGGATAATTATTTGGGATTGGAATTGCTAGATGATGTGTGTTTGACTTCATAAGAAACTGCAAATATTTCTTCAAAGTGATTGTACCATTTTGCGTTGCCACCAAAAATGTATGATGATTCTAGCTGCTACTATCCAATATTTGGTGTTACTGAGCTTTTCTTTGATTTTAATTGTTCTAGTGAGTAAGAAATAGTGCCTCCCATTGAGCTTTAAATTTGAATTATCATAGTTGTAAAAATACTTAGTATCTTTCCATACACTTACTGGTTTTTCCTATATTTGTTTGTGCATAATATCAGTTTATGTCTTTTTCCCCCGTTTTAAAGTGGGTTTTGGTCTTTTCATTTTTTGATTTCTAAGTCCATTTGTGTTGTATTAAAAAATCTCAATACTCAATTTTGAGAGACTTGAATGTAGTACACCACTAAAAATGGCATTTTGATACATTTTTAAATTGTTTTGGGGGCACCTGCCTGGGTCAGTTGGTTAAATGTCTGACTTTGGCTCAGGTCATGATCTCAGGGTTCTGGGATCGAGATCTGAGATGGGCTCCCTGCTCAGCATGGCGTCTGCTTGTCCTTCTGTCTCTGTCCCTCCCCCTGCTTGTGCTCTCTCTCTCTCAAATAAAATTAAAAAAAAATCCTAATCAACAAGCATTTGTACTGTATTGCCTGAATTTGATTAATTTGGTTTATCTATTTACAAAATAGCCTTGAGAGATTAAAACCAAGGTATCTTTATTGTTTTGTAAAAAGAGGAAGACACTTTTAGAGACACTTCGTTCTTAGTTACAGTAGAATTCTGAGTGACAGTATTTATGCAGCTGACATTTTCTGTTCTGATGACTTAGAGTCCACATCCCTTTCTTGCAAAATCACTAACACAGGGAGTTGTGGGAGTCATTTTTCCTATTTTATGTGAAACTTGGTAATAGTTCTTTGCTGCCTGAAAGAAATGACTTAGAGTGTGAACATCCAATTGGCTAATTTGGGGCATCTATTCTAGATCATCATGTGTTTCACCTTTTCAATGTGTAATTCCCAGGATATATCTTCCTGATATATATTCACTTAATATGTTGAACTTGCCCAAATGCACCAAAGTGTACTTAACCTTGGCCTCTGACATCGAATTTACTGTTCCTATGATCTTCAATAAACATGATTCAGTATGCATTTATTGAAGGTCTTTTTTGTACACAGTACTCTGGGAAGCATTAAGTTCCCAGATGCCATTCTGGTGCAGTATCCAGCCCAGTACTATGTATATCCAGTCAATTAGTGTGCATGTGGACATCTTTCAACTGGGGTTCATTGACTGTTGGTTCTAAAAGTACAGCAGCCTGAGTACCCTGAAATCCTTCAGTACAGTTTCACAGAAATGTCGGCTAGAAAAACTCATTATTTTAAATACTTTTCAATATCTTGCTGGGCTCACTGAAAAGAAAGAAAAGTGACCACGTGTCAGAAACTAGAAGGAGTTAATAATCATAGCAGCCACTTAAAAAATGACACTGAATCAGCTGCCACAGCGTGGTCATAGATGTAGTGGTGGGTGGTCTTGGTTGCCAGGGTCTTAGCAAGGAGGGATACTCACCCAGGGATGGGAGAGGAGGCCAGGCATCCGTGAAATGTAAGAAGCAAGAACAGAAATCCAGCATGAAGTCTGGATTGGTAAAGAGTGGGCCAGGGAAATTTTATTCCACTCGTCTAGGAATAATAATGAAACTTGATTCTCCCTCAATGCAGGCACAGGAGGCCTAAGACAAAACAAAACGAAAAATAAAAAAAGCTAAACAAAACAAAAGATCACTAAATGCAATGAAATACTAGATACTAAACCCATGAAATCATAAAATCAACTATAAACAGTAAGAAATACTATAAATATATAATAGTATTTAAGATCATTATTAAGCATTGAGAGCACTGAAGATAGTTGTTGATTTGGGAATACTTTATATTTGGCTTTCTGGCATATATCTTTCTGGCATTTGGTTGGTGGTCACTTCCATATCCTATTTAAGCAGTCAGTTGTCTTGCCAGTATTGGAATAGTTGTGAAGAATATTCCTAATGCCAAGTATGCTGACTCATGCAGATTCATGGTGAAAAGGTGCAGGGCTAGAGATAGCCTAGGGACACAAAAGTATGCTATAGCACATGTCCCAAAAGTACATGGACCAAGAAAGAGAAATCATGTTTGAGATGTATAAAGACAGAAATGAGTATGTGTATAATTCTTCCAATGATTAGCTGTATCTACTTGTAAACAGAAGATTCAGATTCCATTAAGCTAGTCAATAGACATTCTCCCTTACCAGGAATATATTCAATTACGTAGTGTATAAATATATCAGACTTTCCCCCTCTTTATTGTTGAGAACCAGGTGAAATAGAATTTATTAATGTTTTGCTGTTTATAGAACACAAATCAGTAAAAGTACTCTAAATACGTGTACCTATATGGAGAGTATCATGCTTTTTGCATCCCTATATGTGGATTGCATATTAGCACACTGGATTCCTTTCCTTCTGATGAAGTCTGAAATCTCCTGATGAAATGGTATCTGAAAGTGCCACTAACAAAAGACTCTTTCTTCTGTGAAAAGCAAAGCTTTTGTGCCTGTTTATCAATAAGTCAAGGTGTATAGGGTAAGAGGAATTTGATTATAAAAGTATTAGCTCAAAATAGTGGAGCAGCAATTTTAAAATACATTTGGCCTGCTCTTGGGTGATAATTTCTGGTTCATTTTGTATGTCAGTAATGATTTAATCAGGGAAGGGAAACCACTGTGCATATTGTGGAATAAGGAATTTATGATAGGAATTAGAATTTGCTTAATTGTTGGAGATGCTGGCAAGATAAAGGTCCAAGAGAAATATTAAAAGATCAGAAAAATGTCACCTACAGTGTTGGCACAGGTGAAGAAATCTGAAAATGAGGTACATGGAGCTGCTGGAGTGGGATTCTTAAGGACAGTGATTTAGAGGCTGGTGGAAAGGTTTTTAGTTCTTTGAGATTATCGCTGCTCTAAGTACCCAGTGAAGTATCAGGTGGTGGCCTTGGGGTTGGTCAACAGGACCACATGTAAGGAGAGCTGGGCTTGGAGTCTGGAAGAGTAACGACAAACTGGAATCTGCCTGCACCTCTCTATGTGTCATTCACTGACTCTGAGCGATGATGACCTCAGATAATAATGACTGATATTTCATTTATTCCTCCCAAATTTTGCCTGCCTTCCCTCGTGGCCATGTCAAATGCAGAACCAGACAGGGAGATTCTGAAAAACCTAGCTCTCCCTATAACCAACTTGACATTAAAAGCATCCCAAAGCTGTATATGGTCTTCCAGGATTTTTTGTCATAACAGAATTTATGAATTGAATAAAATTTCCATGTTTTAAAGTAAAATCCAAAAAAGGAAGCAAAGCCAAAAATCAGATGGTAGGAATCATGAGGGTAAGAGAAAGAGTTGAAACTGCCAAGGAAATATGGATAATAAAAATGACAACAGAAAGAATCAAGATTTTTAAAGATCAGGATCCTTGAAAACAGGACACACACAAGATGAAGGAAAATAAAAGAAATAATTTAGAACCTCACATTTTTTACAGACAAGAGAGGGTGCAAAAATGGCTTGCAGCAGAATTCCAATGAATTCTTTGATTTCTCTTAGTTCTGAACATTTTCATAATGACTTGTTAGGAGGAGAAACAATTTTATTGAACACGGTTTAATGAAAGACAATTTAGTTTTCATAGTATAACACTCATGACTCTCTGGAGAAGGCATGGAGGTAAAAACAGGTTAGTGCATATTGCTGATTAAAAGTATATTTAAGACTAATTACTGAGCAAGAAAATTTTAAGGGTCCTAAGACCTTATATCTCGTGTATGAAAGAAAGTGATAGACATTTCCTCAAATGTTACAAAAATCTTAGCATCAAATGACATGACCAATTGTAAGTCATGAAACTGAGAAACGACACTAAATTCCAATAAGTAAAAAAAAAAAAAAATGTTTAACTTCCTCAGAAAAAGATTTAATTATTTTCAGTGTTTTTCTATTATGTTTAAAAATTGTTGTCAGATGAAGAGTTGATCAAAAAGTAAACAGCCAAAAACAGAAGAATAAAAGCATTAGTCAGGCAGCTAAGTAATAAAACATACTTACATTTTGCTATCTCGTGATGTTTATGGCATCTGCCAACTTTTAAAAGCTGTTAATTTGCTATGATTTGCTTTTTTAATCCCAGTAAGTATTAACTTTCTTGCCTAATTTTATATTGTAATTGTTCTAGTCTTTTTTCTTAAGTGAGTGCCTGTGGAACAACAAATAGTACATGAAGGAAATAAAATTAGAGCTATGTTTTAAATCTGTTACATTTATGTGGAGAGATAGGATTTGATAGGCTCTCAATCTCTTCTTCTTTTTTTAATCTAAAATAATTTCACTTCTCTCCGCTCTTTGCACGGTGAAGCAGTGGCTATCCCCAACTCAAAAACTTACATAGTATTTGGATGAAGTTACCTTTTTTTCCCCAAGATATATTCAAGAAACATGGAGATCTCTTTTCCTCAGGTCTGAGTTGGGTCCATCATTAGAGTAGATATGTAGAGATACAAGTTGTAGTCTGCTACCTCTGAGTGCCAGATATTGAATAACATGGCGTCCATAGGTTCTTCCACGAATTTGTTATGTAGAACCCTTAAAAGCACAGGTAAAGTCCTCTCCCTTATTGAGGCCTGAATTAGTTTTCCAGTGCTGCCCTAACAAAGTAATAAAACTAGGTGGCTTAAACAGTAGAAATGTACCTCCTCACAATTCTGGAGGTGAGGAGTGGGAGAGCAAAATGTCAGCAGAGTTGCTTCCTCCTGAAATTTGTGAGAGAGAATTGTTCCATGCATCTCATCTTAATTCCTGTGGTTTGCTTGACAAATTTTGTCCTTTTTTGGTTTGTAGAAACATCCCCCTGATCTCTGCCTTCATCATCATGTGGTGTTCTCCCCATGTGCATGCCTGCATCCAAATTTCCCCCTTTTCATAAGAATACTAGTCATAGTCCATTAAGGGCCTGTCCTACCCCAGTATGAGCTCATTTTAATTAAATGCATCTGCATTGATTCTATTTCTGCAAAAGGTCACATTCTGTGGAACTGAGAGCTAAGACTTCAATATATTAGGGTGGGGCACAATTTAACCATAACAAAGTATGAGTATTACTTATGTAGCAGCAGAGAGCAAAGAAAAAAGAAAAACAATTGGACAAAATTACAATTGGACAATAGAGGGCTGAGGTCCTATAGTGCTTAGGTGAGTCAATGCAAGCTGAGGAACGACAAAAAATGGACACTTTATACTCAGTCAATATTGGTGGGAGGGTGTTAGAAACCTATGGATTTGATTTAGATAATTTAAGAAATGAGACTCTGCTTGTACTCTAAATATCACAAAATGAAACATGCCGAAAATCGTAGCTTTCCATATGAATATTAAGAGGACATGAAAGTTTAATATAGTGCATAAGTCATGGTTCATCCAGAGAAGTGAAATAACATGGGAGTGGATAAAACATTATGTAAGTCCCTGGGTGGTAGTTTGGGCAGAAATATTACAGGCATGGAAAACATATCTATATCTGGAGTAAATGTCTCTTCCAATAAGAGCAAATTGCTGTTACTTCCATGGTGGAAGTGGTCCAATGTAATCAACCTGCCATTAGGCAGGTAGCTATTGACTTTAAGAAATGGTGTCAAATCAGTGCTGGTAGCTGCTGCTAGCAATTTGGGCACTCAGCAATGGCTATCATTGCTCATCAGGTAAGCCTTGATGAGTGCAAGTCTTTGTTGCTGAGTCCATCCCTCCACATAGCCACTTTGTTCCTGAGCCTATTGGACACTGAGAGAGGGTATTACTGGAGTCCACAAAATAGATCATTCTAGTCACTTGATTATTTAGATCTATCTCTGCCTATATCAACCTGTGGTAAACATTTGCATGGGACAGAAATATCTTCAATGTGTGTATTCAGGGAGGCCTACCCATATGCCTCCACCCTGGATCTCCTTGTCATCAGTTTTCCAACTGTGTTCTTTCAGATCCCCTGACCATCAAGCCAAATCACTGGCAAAAATCCATAAATCAACATAGATGCATACCCCTCTGGCCATCTCTCCTTTTAAACACGATGAAAAACCTCATGCACTACTTGAGGTTCTGTCTACTAGAAGGATCTCCCTGGACCAATGGCTTTCTGGGCTGTCCCAGCGTGGTGCTCTGCTGCTTCAGATGTTCGCTTTTGTGCAGGGCCTCCATTTCATGCAGAGCTTCTGTAAGCCAGACCTGAATTTTTCTTCCTCAGTCAACTGATTGGAGGGAGCTTTCTATGAGTCCATGGGTGTGGCCTGAGAAAGAGAAGGTAATATAGCAAGGTCATGGGAATTTAAGCCACTTCTTCATGCAAATTACTTATTCCCCAGTGAAATTATAAAAACTTTCAGGTCATTAATGTGGAGCTAAAGCTGGGAATTTGAAGCCCTGAGCTCATCATTTTCTTTCCCTGATTTCTCCAACACCCACTCAAAGCATCCAACAAACACCATTATACTCTTTATTTTGACCCAAATATTCTAAATTAGAAAATATTTATCCAGAGCCTCATCTGCGATAAGTATAGGTAAACTATGCCTTTCTTTACCACTAGAAAAAAAGGTCATTTTTTTCTTTAAATCACATCAGATGGGAGCACTAATTCCAAAAAAAACCCAGAACCAATCCAGAGAAACCATCCTTAAGATTCTTTTTCCCTAGAACCACTTCCAGTACCAAATTCTCTATCAGTCAGGGCTCATCCAGGCAAGAAAATTTAGTAGGAGAGCTAGGTGACAGAGATGTAGATGAATATTAATATAAATATAGATAAATACAAATATCAGTAAAAGGATTTATTAAAAGGAGTTAATTTATGCAATTGTGGGGGCTAGATAAGCTAAACAAATCTGAAGTCTGTAAGTCAGGGGTCAGAAAGAAAAGATTATAATTCATCCAGAGCCCCAAGAACAATCTGAAGCTTGTTGTCCAGTGGAGGGAATGTCTCCCTTTGGGAAAGGCCTAAACTAAAGTTGAAGGACCTCCAGCTGATTAACTAAGGCCCACCCAGGATAATAGCCCTTTTAAGTTAAAGTAAACTGATTAGAGGCTTTTAATCAAAACTTCAAAACTTCAAAATCCCTTCACAGAAGCCCCTAGGTTAGTGTTTGATGGAATAACTGAAAGTGTGTACATGTAACCAATGGTCTTGCCTCTCTCATTTCCCAACTCTGTTGGAGGGATATCCTCTATAGCCCACTCCAACTGGAAACATAGTAAAAGGGAATTTTGAGACTTCGTTCACTCTAGGTTGACACATCAAAAGTCATTACATATCACATAATAGGGTTATATTATTCTTTTTTTTTTTTTTAAAGATTTTTATTTATTTATTTGACAGAGAGAGACACAGCGAGAGAGGGAACACAAGCAGGGGGAGTGGGAGAGGGAGAAGCAGGCTTCCCGCGGAGCAGGGAGCCCGATGTGGGGCTCGATCCCAGGACCCTGGGATCATGACCTGAGCCGAAGGCAGACGCTTAACGACTGAGCCACCCAGGCGCCCCTAGGGTTATATTATTTTTGAGTAGAAAGATTATGATTTTTCTTTGTGCTTTTCTTTAGTGCCCCGTTTTTGAAATATACACATAAATGCAAATTTCAAAAACTGGAAACTAGTTTTGAAATCAGTGTTAATAAAATGTAATGGGAAATCCCACAAACAAAAAACACACACAAATGGCCAAGAGACACTTAAAATAAATGTTCATTCTTACTGTTAATTACAGAATTACAAAAGCACAAATAAAACTATAAATGCTGTTTTCATTTATAAAGAGAGTTCAAGAAAATAATATCTATTGTTGGAATTGATGAGGAAATAGTCACGTACTGCTTTTATCATAGAACCTTAGAAAGAGTATATACTATATAATATTTCTGGAAACGTGTGTATGAATCAACACTCAGGGAAAATTAGATACTGTTCCTCTTTTAAGTGAAATCAGAAATCAATTTTTGGTATTACCTGAACAGAAACAATTGAAATATCCATCAAATTATAATAAATAGTTACCTTTTTGAAAATGTTAGGTTTTTATCCATTTTTAAAATGTTAAAAAATGATATTGCTATGCTCCCTTTATTACTACACTTTCCTTAGGTGATATGTAGGAAAGAGTCCTACCATTAGCATAGGCTAAAAACAATTCACAGAAGTATCTTTTTAAAAATAATAGAAAATGAGTTTTTCTTTTTTAAAATTATTTATTTATTTATTTTTGATGTAGTGTTCCATGATTAATTGTTTGTGTATAATACCCAGTGCTCCATGCAGTACATGCCCTCCTTAATACCTGTCACCAGGCTAACCCATCCCCCCACCCCCCTCCCCTCTAGAACCCTCAGTTTGTTTCTCAGAGTCCATAGTTTCTCATGGTTCGTCTCCCCCTCCGACCCCCCCCCCCCTTCAAGAAAATGAGTTTCTCATTTCCTATCTTTGCACTATCTGGAAACAGATTCCTTTCATAGGAATTTAAAAATATTCTGATGTGAAACAGAAAAAAACCACTAATACCTAAGAGATATGTATTAGATCAATAAAAATTAATAGCTTCCAGAATATGTGAACATGAATCCTGACTAGGATATTAAAAATATATAATTTAGGTAATCTTAAGATAAAGACAGTATTATCTTGGGCAAACTAGAATAAAAAAAAGCAGAGGAAATAGAAAATACCAGTTCTCTAATCAAAAGTTTCTGTTACTTGTTGTTACATAATCATCCCAAAATTTAGTAGCTCACAACACTTCATTATTTCTCATGGTTCTTTGTATGGACTAGGATCAGCTGAGTGGTTCTTGCTTGAGGTCTCTGTTGTAGTTTCAGTTTTTTTTAGGCCTCAGTCTTCTGAAGGTTCACATGGGATGGGTGTACAAACTGGTGCATTCATAAGGTAGGCAGCTGATGCTAGCTTTCAGCCGGGAGCTCACCTATAGCTGTCAACTGAAGTGCCTACGCATGATGTTTTCATGTGACTTAGACTTTTCATATCAAGGTCAAGTTTTGATAGAGTGCTCTAAAAAGGAGTGTTTTTAAAAAACCAGGACATTACTTCCATGTAAATGTATTATCCATCCAAATCACTAGGACAGCCCACATTGAAGGGAAGGGCATTAGGTTCCATGTCTTGATTAGAGGATGGCACTGTGACAATTCAGAAGGATGTGGGGATGAGAGGTATTGTTTTGGTTATTTTCATAAAATACCATCCACTGCACATCTTTTTTTTTCCCCCTCAAAATCAAGTAATCACAATCAGCTTTGTATGATATATTTTATATATCATTTATCTCCATTTTTGAGTTCACTCAATACTAATCTAAGGCTATATTTTCCCATATAATTAATAGCAGACACTGGGGCTCCTACTTTAGGAGCTAAGTGTGTTATTTATAGTTCTAAACTTTTTAGAAACTATTTGAATTTTGTTCTTCATTCCATTCACTTTCTAACTGATTACTACAAAGAGGTGTGGGTGTCATTAGAATAATCCACTTGCTTACTAAATGACTTCTTATTTCACTGACACTTTGATTTGCCAGAATCATTAATAACAGATCCAAAATGGAATGACAGGAATCTAAATCAGGTGTTTAATTTATATTTTAAGTGGAATTTTACAAATCTCAACAGGTGAGAGCTTTGTTTTGGCAAATACTTCCTTAACAAATACCTCCTATAACTGTGTTGTTGTCCTTCCTGAGATGTCATTATTACTTAATTGCCCTGTGCTGAGGGACATGGAGAATGCCTGAGGGTGAGCAGAGGCAGAATTGAATGGTGGAACAACTCAAATTTTCTAGGGAGTTTAGTGACAAGACAGAGAACCTTCATAAATAATCAATGATAGGTTTTCATCTGCATAAGATAAATAAATTGTAGGCATTTAAATTATGATTAAATGATTAAAATGTAGGCATTTATATTACTACCATCTTGGGGACTATCCTTTTACATCATTCTGTTATCCATGGAATGAAATAATTCATTATGGTTTTTACTACCAGCTAGTCTGTGAAAATATAGGGATAGTAGTTATTCAGTGATTCTGGATGTGAATATATCTTAAATTTCTCAAAAAAACAGATCAGCAAAATATCAGAAAAATAGGCAATCAAGTAGAATGTTGATGGTTTTACTAATACTGAATGATGTCACTCTAGGAGTCCCCAACCTGTCAGACTTCAGAGTAACAAACTCAGGTGACATTTAACAACCTCTGAACTTCCATGTTTCCTCTTGTATCAGTCACTGAAGGTTTGTTGCCCTTTTATGTTTTCATGTTTGTGTCACAAAGATGACATATCATCCTATTAGTTTCTAACATGTCTAAGAATGTCAGTATCAGAGTAAAACAGAGGTGGAATAGCAGTTGAAGATGATGTCTAGTTGTGAACTTAGAAAAGTGAAGAAGCAGAGGGGTTTTTGGTTTCTTTAGCCCCACTGTTGTTTGTTTGTTTACTTTTCTGCTCATCAAATCTTATTCCTTCATTTATTTTTCATTTCTGGTGTTAGACATGTTCTTTAGCACCTATGTAGACATTCTGAATACACACAAATTGTAGATACCAACTGGAGCAACCTAGTTTGTGGATACGTGTGTTGTTTGTTTGTGTGGTAGGGAGGTGGTGAAGGAAGAGAAAATCAGTATTCCATTGTTTTTTTCTAGTCCTCTTGTCTCAAGAAAACTATAGCAGAGCTAGGGACAATCCAGAAAAGAGCTGTAACAGGGGTAAAAGAGATGAAAAGAATCCACCTAAGGAAAGAGTAGAGAAGAGCCATCATCAAAAATAATAATACTTGAAAGGGATATGATTGCTCTCAGCAAACTAAAGGCATTAAACAATAGAGTGAACATGTGCTCATTCAGGAAATATTAGAATATGAGAGGAAGAGTTTGATGACCTAACAATAATTTATGATGCCAGAGTTTATGTTTCTTAAACTCCCACAGGCCCACATCAGGCTCTGTGAGTAGGTCCTTTCAAACCCTTCTATCAGTTGATACAAGGTGACAGAAAAGCATATCTGTCCATCCTTTTCATTGGGAGGGTAAGCATGCACAGAATATCGACATTTCTCTCCAGAGAATTCTTTCCTCATCTCTTAGTAATTTATTAATTTCTCCAGGTTAATGAAGAGCTGAAGGTCAAAAACCTGTTTTTACCAGTCTTCTTTTTAAGTCCTAATCAGGTGGTCACACACCTTGCTTCCAAATGTGGGAAGAGTTGACCCTTAACTGTTTTGTGGTTAACCTTTGAAGCTTCACCTGAAACAGGAGACAAAGAATAACAGTTTGCCATCCCACTATATAAATACTGCTGTCTATATTTTAATGATGATTAAGCTTGGGTTTAGCATTAAGATGACTTTTTTAAGGTCACAGCAATTAGGGGAAGAGTTGGTATTCTAGTCATGTCTGATACTAAAACACATATTTAAGAAATTCATAATGTAATGTTTCTAAGAAAAAGATTGAGTGGTAAAAGAAACTTCCTTCTCCTTTGCTACTGTGTTGCATATTCTCCATTTTGCATTGCCATGGCTCTACCCCACTAATCTCTATCCTGGTGGGTGCTTAAGGAAGTGACCATAATGGAAAGTATCAGTCACCTTCTAAAGGTGCCAGAAGCTTTGTCTCGGGGTTTTGGTTGGCTTTTTCCAATAACAGGCCCAGCAGAAAATGAGGGAGAACTGGAGTATGTGAGTTAAGTGTATTTCTTCCTCTGGCTCCCTCCCTGCTGGACCTAGGACTTGGAAGTAATTACATTTCTCTTTAGAAACACACAACTCCGTCTATTGACCTTCACAGATGCTGAAGCCCTTTTGAGGATTCCGGTGACTGTGGCCCCCCCTTCCATTGTCAGATCTAGTCGTGATACTGGCTGTTGCTAGACTCTGGGTGCTCCAGCATCCCTTGTTGGTTTCCCTGAATACTTTCAACAGCTTTGTAAACAGTGCTTTATTAGACTCTTCTGAACTACCCACTTGAGGATGCCATGTATTTCCTATGGGGACCTTGGAAAGTACACCTCCCACATTGGTAGGCCAGTTTATTCCTGTTATATTTGTGCAAAGAAAAACATTGATTTTCTAATTCCCTGTTTAATGATTAGAACCAGGGGTAGAGGTGGTGGTTTAGCGATGAGGCAAACCTTACCGAGGCAAATGGAATTCCATAGAAGATGGGACATAACAATAGTGATATTACATCTTGTCACCCTTAAGATGTTATATAGGGGACTTGCAAAACAGTAACATATATAGAAAAATATCATTCTTATATAACAAAATCCTCATCCTTCTTAAGTACAATTGAACTTGCTAGTTAAAAATATCACACTTAAAAAATAGGTATGTCATGATTTTCCAAATAAAACCGTATCTATTAAGTTTACACATTCACTTAATTTAGTGTTATCAGGATTCATTTATGCAGTCTCATTTGGGATCACTCAGTCTATTTAAATAAGTTGCCTAGTTTTCTCTTTTGCCACCCCACTCTTTGGTATGTGAGTATCTAGCAGGCTCACTGTGTCACAATGCTAACCAGGATAAAAGAATCCCTAGACTCTGTAAAAATCCAGGCATATTAACTTGAGCAACTCCTGGAAGTTCAGAAGCGGTTGTAGAAAGAAGTGAGTAATTTAACAGCAGTGTTCTTTCCTGGTGGCAGCACATAAAGACATTTTGCCAATATATTTGTTCAAAGCATACTATAATTGCATGCCTATCTGAATAAACACATTTATTCTTATTAAGTCTGTCCATGATAACATACAGATTAAAATAAATCATTTGTCTCTCAATAAAACAACAATGAAATAAGACTATGATTAGTCATCTATTATTTTATAACACTGAATCTATTTTTTACCAGATTCTTTCCTTGACAAATTATATGTCTGAATTCCTTAAGAAAATCTTTTACATGAATTTAAAGGAAACTTGTGGCAAGGCTATCCCAATATTAATCACTATTTCACTCTATTAACTTGAAAAGAAATTTGTCAAGAGAAACTTAAGATTATTTTGAGCTTTTATTGATTTTCTTTTCCCTCTGGCCTTTGTGGAAAGGAACAGAGTATGATTAAGCTGTTTGAACACAATATGAAGTTGTAGTAAATAATGCCTCAACTTTGAATCTTACCACTAACCTCAGAGTTAAAGATCTGTAAGAACTGCCTACTTACCAACCAGATGATAATTCAGAGTAATAAAAAAAATGTTTAAAAATTTGTTTCTATATTTTTATATACATTCAACTGATCCAAAACGTATCTACCTCCCCTCTCTCATATGTATATATGTATTTTTTGAGAGAGAAAATAATAAAGCATATGAGGTAACATGTAAACATTCTGAAACCTGGATAATTAGCATTCAGTTTGCTTAAACTATTCTTGAAATACTTCTGTGAATTTTAAATTATATTAAAATTAAGAGTTTCCAAAATTTTAGTTTATATCCCTAAAATTATAAATTTTACTGAAGTACTGAGTAGTATATTTTTAATTAGTTTATTCTAAAGAGACTATTCAAGAAATACACTTCTTTAAAATTTATAGTCTTATTTCATTGCACTGATACAGTTGCTGTTTAGAGCTGATTTCTATTTTGATGAGCTTGAGCATCTGATGTGTATGGTTAGTGTCCTTGATGTTTTGTAAATATGTTGAATAATAATCCTGTTTCCATGGCCATAGTCCTAGAGAGTAACTCCAGCACTAAAAAAATGCCAGAAAATTAACTAGAACAAATTCCATGAGATTAAACCTGAAGGTCTTACTTCTCTTTGTTGAGATCATACTTTATGCATAAATTTGTATTTTATTTAATTTTGGTGCCATTTTTAATACACCAAAGACATTTTCTCATGTCGTTAAAAATGTTCTGTGAATGCTAAAATATGTGGATATATTTTATTATGTGGATAAAATATATTTTAAAAAACATCCTTTCATTTTTTGACTATTTGGTGGTTTTTGTCAATTTCTCTTTGAATTTCTGTACCTTGGATTTGTGCATTTTTATGCTACTAATATTTGGTACCAAAAAAATTCATGGTATAATTTATAGTAAATGATATCGTCTGTCTTAATAAGATGTTTCAGTTCATCTAAGTAGTCAACATTATGTAATATTCTTAATATACTTATTTTGAAGAACAGACCACTTCTTTCCATAAATAATCTATAACAAATCATTATTCTTACATTTCTTGGATGTGGTACTATTTGATCAACAGATATTTTTTAAAACCATAGTGTTTTTCTCTAGTCTAGATGATACAGAAGAAGTATAGAACCTTAGAAAAGAGAGAATTTACTGTAAATTGGTAAAAAATTGAATGTGACCTAGTCTGCCAAAATGGAAAGAAATCAAAACTGGATTAAAGGTAATTCTGTATTTGAATTATAGGCCAAGTATAATTGGCAGTTTTATGAAGTTACTGAATCTCTTTTAAACATTCTTAACTACACATACTGGTGCTTTTGCTATGTTGCATAATAGTAAATACTAGAGATAATAGGAGATAATACTTAAATATTTAGCTCAATGTCTGACATGTAAGAGGAATACTATAAATAGTAACTACACTTGGTTAGGTACATACTAAATTATGAAAACCACAAAAGTTGTTATTATGGTATAAAACAGAACTTTAAATATTAACATTTCATTTTGTTTTATATGTAACAATATTTACATTTTATTCAACCCATTTTATATTAGGAATAAAGAGAATTAATTAACTAGTAATTTTTTGTATAAATCTTGTAAAAAAATCATGATGCAATAATAAATTATTTACTTCACTTTTTTTAACTTAATAGTATGTAAAAAAAAATTTAACGTCGTCAATCTCCCTAATGTCCTTTTTCGACATACTGATAAATTATTCTATTGAAATATCTATTGAGTTATCATTCTTGTTTTTCTTTATTTATTGCAAGTGTATCAGGATCTGTTGAAATTTGCATATTCTCAGTTGCCAAGGACTGCTTTATTTGAATAATTCTCTAACATCATTTTTATAAACTTAATGAAATCTTGCAATTTTTCTGTAAAATTCATGATTTTTTTTCAAGAGATTTGCATTACGTTTTCTTAGTGAGAGACTGATAGAATCTTTGACACTGTGTTAGGGGAATGATCTTACACAAAAAGGATATATAAGTGTATGTATTTGATAAGTGGCTAGTTCATTCATGAATATTTTCATGTTATACTTTTATTTTTTTTCATAGGTAGGGAACTCAGATAAAGGGAGCCCACTATTCACAAAACAAAGTGCGCCCTCTTGAACAAAGAAAATACAGTGGAGCATTTATACAGGAGACATCATTTATCCTGCTTATAAAATATAAGCTTGATGGGCTTGTGGTTTAATGGACCACTTGCTGCAAATCTGCTTTATCCCAAGTATTTTTTTTCCATATTGGAAACTGATTCGATTAATTTGACAAGAATATAATACAATAAGAGGATTTCTCGAAAGAGAGCATTTTTCCACCTTAAGCCCCTGGAAAAAGACATTAAAAATCATCAAATTATGTGTTCCCCCATGTGGGATGCATACACATAAAGTACACATAAAGTAAGATTTTTGTAGACACTAAGCCCTGAGCAGATTATGATACACTGCAAAACATAATTTATTTTTTTAAAGATTTTATTTATTTATTTGAGAGAGAGAGAGGCAGAGAGCATAAAGGGAGAGTGAGAGGGAAAAACAGACTCCCCACAAGCAGAGAGCCAGATGCAAGGCTCAACCCCAGGACCCTGAGATCATGACCTGAGCCAAAGGCAGATGCCTAATCCACTGAGCCATCCAGGCACCCCCAATACACTGCAAAACATAATTTAAAATAATAATAGAATATGGAAATTTCATACGACTGAACCTAATACTGTATAGCCCAACGGTTAGTATTTAATAAACAGTGAAGACAATAAAAAAAACAATTTAAAATAAAACAAGATTTACCTATAAAATACATGGAAAGAAGTCTACATTCTGTATGTTTTCCCACAATGAATATATATAAAAGTTTTTTCTATAATAACATGCTCAAATTCAGTAAAAATAGCTTTGTGCCTCTAAAATTTCTTTCTTGTGTTGCTCAAGATTACACACACAAGATGCTTTTAGGCAGAATGAGTTGAATTTTGGTGGCACCTACACGTGCATATATTTCCATCAAATCACCTCATAAAAAAATTACTTGCTTTTCAACTGCCTCTCTATACTTTTGATTCCTTAAAACAAAACTTATCTGTCTGAATATAACTTTAACATCTTTCTAACACCTCTCCTTTTCTAAAAAGAAAATGCAGGCTTAAACTTGAAAGCTTTTGGCAATCAACACTACCGATGTAGAATGTAATGACATTACTTTGTGGTTATTACTGTTTCTATCAATGATTATGAAGATTTCTTTTAAACTATGTTTAAGTAAAACAGTGAATCTGGTCTTTAAAATTCTTCTACTTAAAAATTTAGTACTGAAATTTATAGTACTGAAATCAGGGAGACATTTAAAGAAGGCTTCATTTTCTATAGATCAGGGATTGACAAGCTTTCTTCCATAAAGGGCCTGATAGTAAATATTTTAGGTTTTATGGGCCATAAAATCTCTGTGGTATCTACTCAACTCTACCATGAAAGAGAGAAAGTACCCATAGACAGTATGTAAGTGAATGAGTGAGGTGGTTGTTCAAGAAAAACAAAAACAGGCTAGATATGGCCTCGTAGTTTGTTGACCCCTGTTATAAATGACGGACTAGAGAGTCAGAGATATTTTAAGCTTCACCAGTGGGTTAGTGACAGACCTAGAACTCATATTCCCCCCAAAAAGCACTTTATGTTAAGATATGAGAAAATATCTTCTCCTAGGATTGCTCCATTTTAAGAAGTTTTACCAAGGGAGTGATTCATTTTTATTTTTCCCTCTCTTTATTTTTTTTGTAGTGGGGGGGATTGTTTGGCTTCCAAGTTGTTACTCATATCGTATTATGAATAACAATATATGTCACTGATTTATTGGTTCTCAGTCTGATAATCATCATGTATTGATAACAAATACAGACATGAAACAATAAATGTACAAATGCATATAGCAAATGCAGAGATGAAAACTGAAATTATTTGAATGGTATATTTAACAGATTATATACATGGATGCTTTGCAAAGATTAATATAATAACATGTAATCTGTACATATAAGGCACTTAAAATACTTGTGTCTCTGAAAATGCCACTAGGGAACTGCATTTCCAATAACCTACCATTGGAATTGTAATTTAGCTTTTTTGCATAAAAGGTTAAGTTAGTCCTTAATTGGGGTCACAAGAAAGGGATTAACACCATATCAAATTTGGTTAATAATTTCCATTCAAATCCCATAATGACTTGACATGAGATTAAAGACTGAAAATAATTTCCATTTATTAGTTGCTGAAGTTGGTAATATAGGAAACAAGTTCAGTTCAATGACTCCTTTCCTCAACCAAAACTTTTCTACATGTTTAGCAGTGAGCTAATGACAAAGCCTTTCATTTCCACCTCTGAGGAGTTTAGGTGTCAACTTTAAAATAAATATATGCTTTTGTATTAACCCCCCCCTTTTTTTTTTAAATTTTTTTATTGTTATGTTAATCCCCATACATTACATCATTAGTTTTAGATATAGT